>NC_092713.1:1017154-1299654 GCF_047496885.1 Scyliorhinus torazame | reverse complement strand
ACACAAAGACGCAGAGAGAGACAGAGAGAGAGACACAAAGAGAGACACAAAGACAGAGAGAGACACAGACACAGACAGAGAGAGACACACAGACAGAGAGAAAGACACAGATACACAGAGAGACAAAGATACACAGAGAGACACAAACACAAATGCCACTTACCTCTTCAGACGGCAGTGCCGATTTCTCCCACTCAGCTCCGCTCCCGATATGAAGGACTCACCTTGCCTTACCTGCGACTCACTAATCAGCTCTCTCCCTTGTAGTCACCTGCAGTAGGACAAGGCCACTCCCTGAAAATTTGTCCAACAAATCAAGGGATAAAAAACACCTTCTCACACCCAGCTTCGAATTCCTCTCCCTGCTATTCACTCTTCAATGTGTCTCACTCGGGATGTGTCCGCTGGCTCACTGGGAGTGAGTTTCAAATTGCTCTTTTAAAGAGGCCTGAGAAGACTCTCCCACCTGGTAACTTAGATCAAAGGGTTTTAATACCATCAATTTCACGAATACAATTTCCTGACTAATTAGGATTTCCTTCAGTTCCTCCTTCATGCTTGATCCTCTGGTATTTCCGGAAGGTTATTTGTGTCCTCCTCAGTGAAGACAGATCCAAAGTAATTGTTCAACTGGTCTGCCATCTCATTGTTGCCTATGATGAATTCACCTGATTCTAACTGTAAGGGTCCTACATTTGTCTTCACCAGTCTTTTTCTCTTCACATATCTATAGAAGCTTTTGAAGTCAATTTTTATGTTTTCTGCAAGCTTACTCTCGTATTCTATTTTCCTCTTCTGAATTAAACCCTTTGACCTCCTCTGCTGAATTTTAAATTTCTCCCAGTCCTCAGGCTTGCTGCTCTTTCTGGCCAACTTATATTCCTCCTCTTTGACTTTAACACTATTCCTGATTCCCTTGTTAGCCATGGTTGAGCCACCTTCCCCATCTTACTCTTGCGCCAGGCAGGGATGTATAATTGTTGAAGTTCATCTATGTGATTTTTAAATGTCTGCCATTGCCTATCCACCGTCAACCCCTGAAGTAACCTTTGCCAGCTTATCCTAACCAATGCACGTCTCATACCATCAAAGTTAGCTTTCTTTAAGTTCAAGACCCCAATCTCAGACTTAACTGTGTCACTCTCCATCTTATTGAAGAATGCTACCAAATTCCTAAAGAATCTCGCCCCACAAGGTTGCTAATGAATCCTCTCTCATTGAGCAATACCCAGTTCTAGGATGGCCTGCCCTCTAGTTGGTTCCTCGACATATTGATTGAGAAAACCATCACTTATACATTCCAGGAAATCCTCCTCCCTCGCAGTGCTACCAGTTTGATTAGCCGAACCAATATACAGATTGAAGTCACCCATAATAACTGCTGTACCGTTACTGCACACATCTCTAATTTCCTGTTTGATGCCATCCCCAACCTCACAACTACTGTTTGGTGGTCTGCACACAACTACCACTGACATTTTTTGCCCTTATGTGTTCTGCAGCTCCACCCATACAGATTCCACATCGTCCAGGCTAATGTCCTTCCTTACTATTGCATTAATCTCCTCTTTAACCAACAATGGCTCCCCCACCTCCCTTTCCTTTCCTTCCACCTTTCCTGGATGTTGAATACGCCTGGATGTTGAGTTCCCATCCTTGGCCAATCGGGAACCAAGTGATCCCAATTACATCATATCTGTAAGTGATAGAGGGTTTCTGTGTGAGGGGTCAAAGTTGAGGGTTGATGGGTGAGAGATGAGGAGTAGGGACCTGGGGTGAAGGATTGTGGCTGAGAGTGTGTTGAGGGAAGAGAGTTGAGGGAGAGAGTTGAGGATTGGGGTGAAGGGTTGGGGGTAAGAAGTTGGATGAATATCAGCATTAGGGTTAGCATTCAGTGTTTGGAGGTGAGAATTTAGGATGAGGGGTGGGGGTTTGGGGCGAGGGTTTGGAAGTAAGGGGTGAGGGGCTTGGGATGTAGGGTGAAGAAGTTCATAGAATCAACAGTGCAGTAGGAGGTCATTCAACCCATCGAGTCTGCACAGGCCCTTGGAAAGAGCAGCCTATTTAAGCCCGCACCTCCACCCTATGCCCATAACCCAGTAACCCCACCTACCCTTTTTGGACACCAAGGGGCAATTTAGCCTAACCTGCATGTCTTTGGACTGTGGGAGGAAACCGGAGCACCTGGAGGAAACCCACGCGGACATGGGTAGAACGTGCAGATTCCGCACAGACAGTGACCCAAGCCGGGAATCGAACCTGGCACCATGGAGCTGTGAAGCAACTGTGCTAACCACTGTGCTACCGTGCTGCCCTTTGAGGGGAAGGTGTTGGGGTGAGGCTTAGGGGCTGGGGTGAGCATTGGATGTGAGGAGTGAGGGATTGGGATTGGAGGTATTGTGGTGAGAGTTGAATGGTTGGAGGTGAGGGGTTGTCGAACCCAGTGAGATAAATATAGGAAGCAGATTATAAAACACAGACCCTTTGCTAAATTTGAGAATGACACTGTACCACATGATGTTGAATTTATTCTTTGTATGTTTTAAAGGCTACGTTACACATCAAACACTAAATCTCTCATTTAGCCATAATTTTAATGCAACTTGTCCCTATGCTGTGACAGCTGCCAATCGCCGCTCAATCTCCCGACAATACTTCTCTGGAAGTCCGACAGACCTGCAAAACAGGGTCAAACAAGTTAATAGAAATTGGAACTGAGGTTGATTCAAGATCAAAGCACTTCCCACTCACTCCCAGAGCAAACACAGGATCCAACCTTTCCCATTCACCACACATATCCAACCCCTTCCTATTCAATCCCATTTACACAATCTCAATCAGGCCCAAACCCTTTCCAATTTACTCCCATTGTACATAATCCCAATGGATCAACCACCTTTCCATTCCAATTCCAATGGACCAAAAACCCTTTCACATTCATTCCCACTGTACACAAGTGCAATGGGCCCAAACCCCGTCCCATTCTCTCCCATGGCACATGGACAGTAGTAAATTGAAGGGGTGTAGGTTAGGTTGATCTTCAGGATAAATGGTCGGCACAACATTGTGGGCCGAAGGACCTGTAAAGTGCTGTACTGTTCTATGATACCAAATCCAATTGACACAAACCCTTTGCCAGTCATTCCCACTGTCTGTTATTCTAATGGACCTACCTGAGTTCCTCGAGCTTCTTGCGCTTGATTTGGTCAAGACGAAGCCGCCGTTGATAAGCTTCCTCCTTCAGGCGCTTTCCTTCCTCAAAGAATGATGCCCGCTCCGCAATATGCTTCCGCTCTCTCACACCGATCTGCTCTCGAAGGTCACTGGCATACTTTGTTCTTCCATATCTCTTGTCATCCTCCTCTTTCTTCTCCTTCTCGATTTGTTCTTTCTGTATCCTGCAAATTTAATCCCATCAGTTTCTGGGAGAGCCAATAAAGTTCCTTACTTTGACACCTTCCTCTATATAATTGACATAGAATCATAGAATTTACAGTGCAGGAGGACATTCGGCCCATCGAGTCTGCACGGACTCTTGGAAAGAACACCCTACCCCAGTGCACACCTCCACCCTATCCCCATCACCCAGCTAACATTTTTTGGACACTAAGGGCAATTTAGCACGGCCAATCTACCTAACCTGCACATCTTTGAACTGTGGGAGGAAACCGGAGGAAACCCACGTAGACAAGGGGAGAATGTGCCAACTCTGCACAGACAGTGAACGAAGCCGAGAATTGAACCAGGGACCCTGGAGCTGTGAAGCAACTGTGCTAACCACATTGCATGATGTGGAGATGCCGGTGTAGGACTGGGGTGGGCACAGTAAGAGGTTTTACAACACCAGGTTAAAGTCCAACAGGTTTATTTGGAATCATTAGCTTTCGGAGCGCTGCTCCTTCATCAGGTGAGTCTCATCAGGCACTCTGAAATCTCGTGATTCCAAATAAACCTGTTGGACTTTAACCTGGTGTTGAGAGACTTCTTATTATGTAATTGACAGTACAAGAGATTTGTTGTAATGACTTAGGCCAGGCCTTTGAAATTGGCCAATTAGAATACGAGTTGCCTGATTAGTGGCCCAATCAGGGAACCCCTTTCTGTGTATATAACAGGGAGTGTCAGATCCATCCCAGAGACACTCACCTTGGTCGGGCATGTTCGTGAAGAGGCTCCTGGGGCACTCTCAGGTGCGCACCACATAGCTGAACTGGTACAGCAGGTGGAGGTAGGAACTCCCGAGGGGGGGTGGTCGGAGGTCGGGACGATCCTAGGAACTAGCCGCCGTCTAGATGGGTCTCGAGCTTCTGGAACAGACAGTCCCATCCATATTGGAGAAACAATCACAGAGCCAGGGACTGCTTGAGGGGTTGTCGGTGCGCATCCAGCACCTGCAGATACAGTTGCAAGAGCAGGAGGTGGTGCTGACCATGCGAGCCACCCTGGCCAACACCGCCTGGGTGGCTCCGCGGTGGAGGCATTGGGGCGACTGTTTAAGCTATGGATCAGCGTGTCCAAGGCCTGGGGCATTCTGAGCAGACGGGGGCCGAGGCCCAGGTCAGGGCTGACACCTGACCAGAGCCACCTGAAAATCCCAGCAGGCTCCTGAGTGTGGCCCAGTCACAGCAGGCCATGGCTGGGAATGTCGACGGCATTGCCCAGGCGTTGGCCAATGTGGCGCAGACGGAGGTGGTCCAGTCCCAGAGGGAGATGGCGCAGTCACTGGCTGATGTGACACAAACCCAGAAGGTGGTGGCAGGGTGATGTGGCGCAGCCCAGACGGAGACGGTCCACTCCGTGTTCCTCCATGGCTGTGAGCGTGCGGACCCTGGTTGAGATCAAAGCGGATCTCTAGGACTGGCAGCGCCAGGTGGGAGGTGAGCCTCAGTGGATCGCTCCCCTCGCACCCCCATCCCATGGAGTAGCTCGGGGTCCATTGGGCACCCCAAGGGAGGTGCCGCAATAATGAACAAAGAACAATACAGCACAGGAACAGGTCCTTCAGCCCTCTAAGCCTGTACTGGTCATGATAACAACCTTGGCCAAAACCCTCAGCACTTCCTTGTGCCGTATCCCTAGGACTTGGCTCCTCACTCTGCAACTGGATCATCGATTTTCTGACCCATAGACCACAATCAATAAGAATGAACAACAACACCTCCTCCACAATAGTCCTCAATACCGGGGCCCCGCAAGGCTGCATAGTTAGCCCCCTACTCTACTCCCTGTGCACACACGACTGCATGGCAAAATTTGGTTCCAATTCCATCTACAAGTTTGCTGACGAAACGATAAGACCATAGTGGGCCGGATCTCGAATAACGACAAGTCAGAATACAGGCAGGAGATTGAGAACCTAGTGGAGTGGTGTAGCGACAACAATCTCTCCCTCAATGCCAGCGAAACTAAAGAGCTGGTAATTGACTTCAGGAAGCAAAGTACTGTACACACCCCTGTCAGCATCAACGGGGCCGAGGTGGAGATGGTTTGCAGTTTTAAATTACTAGGGGTGCACATCTCCAAAAATCTGTCCTGGTCCACCCACGTTGACGCTACCACCAAGAAAGCACAACAGCGCCTATACTTCCTCAGGAAACTAAGGAAATTCGGCATGTCCACATTAACCCTTACCAACTTTTACAGATGCACCATAGAAAGCATCCTATCGGGCTGCATCACAGCCTGGTATGGAAACTGCTCGGCCCAGGACCGCAAGAAACTTCAGAGCATCGTTAACACGGCCCAGTCCATCACACTAACCTGCCTCCCATCCATTAACTCCATCTACACCTCCCGCTGCCTGGGGAAAGCGGGCAGCATAAACAAAGACCCCTCCCACCCGGCTTACTCACTCTTCAAAGAACAAAGAACAAAGAACAAAGAAATGTACAGCACAGGAACAGGCCCTTCGGCCCTCCAAGCCCGTGCCGACCATACTGCCCGACTAAACTACAATCTTCTACACTTCCTGGGTCCGTATCCTTCTATTCCCATCCTATTCATATATTTGTCAAGATGCCCCTTAAATGTCCCTATCGTCCCTGCTTCCACTACCTCCTCCGGTAGCGAGTTCCAGGCACCCACTACCCTCTGCGTAAAAAACTTGCCTCGTACATCTACTCTAAACCTTGCCCCTCTCACCTTAAACCTATGCCCCCTAGTAATTGACCCCTCTACCCTGGGGAAAAGCCTCTGACTATCCACTCTGTCTATGCCCCTCATAATTTTGTATACCTCTATCAGGTCGCCCCTCAACCTCCTTCGTTCCAGTGAGAACAAGCCGAGTTTATTCAATCGCTCCTCATAGCTTCTGCCCTCCATACCAGGCAACATTCTGGTAAATCTCTTCTGCACCCTCTCTAAAGCCTCCACATCCTTCTGGTAGTGTGGCGACCAGAATTGAACACTATACTCCAAGTGTGGCCTAACTAAGGTTCTATACAGCTGCAACATGACTTGCCAATTCTTATACTCAATGCCCCGGCCAATGAAGGCAAGCATGCCGTATGCCTTCTTGACTACCTTCTCCACCTGTGTTGCCCCTTTCAATGACCTGTGGACCTGTACTCCTAGATCTCTTTGACTTTCAATACTCTTGAGGGTTCTACCATTCACTGTATATTCCCTACCTGCATTAGCCCTTCCAAAATGCATTACCTCACATTTGTCCGGATTAAACTCCATCTGCCATCTCTCCGCCCAAGTCTCCAGACAATCTAAATCCTGCTGTATCCTCAGACAGTCCTCATCGCTATCCGCAATTCCACCAACCTTTGTGTCGTCTGCAAACTTACTAATCAGACCAGTTACATTTTCCTCCAAATCATTTATATATACTACAAACAGCAAAGGTCCCAACACTGATCCCTGTGGAACACCACTGGTCACAGCCCTCCAATTAGAAAAGCATCCCTCCATTGCTACCCTCTGCCTTCTATGGCCTAGCCAGTTCTGTATCCACCTTGCCAGTTCACCCCTGATCCCATGTGACTTCACCTTTTGTACTAGTCTACCATGAGGGACCTTGTCAAAGGCCTTACTGAAGTCCATATAGACAACATCTACTGCCCTACCTGCATCAATCATCTTAGTGACCTCCTCGAAAAACTCTATCAAGTTAGTGAGACACGACCTCCCCTTCACAAAACCGTGCTGCCTCTCACTAATACGTCCATTTGCTTCCAAATGGGAGTAGATCCTGTCTCGAAGAATTCTCTCCAGTAATTTCCCTACCACTGAAGTAAGGCTCACCGGCCTGTAGTTCCCGGGATTATCCTTGCTGCCCTTCTTAAACAGAGGAACAACATTGGCTATTCTCCAGTCCTCCGGGACATCCCCTGAAGACAGCGAGGATCCAAAGATTTCTGTCAAGGCCTCAGCAATTTCCTCTCCAGCCTCCTTCAGTATTCTGGGGTAGATCCCATCAGGCCCTGGGGACTTATCTACCTTAATATTTTTTAAGACACCCAACACCTCGTCTTTTTGGATCACAATGTGACCCAGGCTATCTACACCCCTTCTCCAGACTCAACATCTACCAATTCCTTCTCTTTGGTGAATACTGATGCAAAGTATTCATTTAGTACCTCGCCCATTTCCTCTGGCTCCGCACATAGATTCCCTTGCCTATCCTTCAGTGGGCCAACCCTTTCCCTGGCTACCCTCTTGCTTTTTATGTACGTGTAAAAAGCCTTGGGATTTTCCTTAACCCTATTTGCCAATGACTTTTCATGACCCCTTCTAGCCCTCCTGACTCCTTTCTTAAGTTCCTTCCTACTTTCCTTATATGCCACACAGGCTTCGTCTGTTCCCAGCCTTTTAGCCCTGACAAATGCCTCCTTTTTCTTTTTGACGAGGCCTACAATATCACTCGTCATCCAAGGTTCCCGAAAATTGCCGTATTTATCTTTCTTCCTCACAGGAACATGCCTGTCCTGTATTCCTTTCAACTGACACTTGAAAGCCTCCCACATGTCAAATGTTGATTTACCCTCAAACATCCGCCCCCAATCTATGTTCTTCAGTTCTCGCCTAATATTGTTATAATTAGCCTTCCCCCAATTTAGCACATTCATCCTCGGACCACTCTTATCCTTGTCCACCAGTACTTTAAAACTTACTGAATTGTGGTCACTGTTACCAAAATGCTCCCCTACTGAAACATCTACCACCTGGCCGGGCTCATTCCCCAATACCAGGTCCAGTACCGCCCCTTCCCTAGTTGGACTGTTTACATATTGTTTTAAGAAGCCCTCCTGGATGTTCCTTACAAACTCCGCCCCGTCTAAGCCCCTGGCACTAAGTGAGTCCCAGTCAATATTGGGGAAGTTGAAGTCTCCCATCATCACAACCCTGTTGTTTTTACTCTTTTCCAAAATCTGTCTACCTATCTGCTCCTCTATCTCCCGCTGGCTGTTGGGAGGCCTGTAGTATACCCCCAACATTGTGACTGCACCCTTCTTATTCCTGATCTCTACCCATATAGCCTCACTGCCCTCTGAGGTGTCCTCTCGCAGTATAGCTGTGATATTCTCCCGAACAAGTAGCGCAACTCCGCCTCCCCTTTTACATCCCCCTCTATCCCGCCTGAAACATCTAAATCCTGGAACGTTTAGCTGCCAATCCTGCCCTTCCCTCAACCAGGTCTCTGTAATGGCAACAACATCATAGTTCCAAGTAGTAATCCAAGCTCTAAGTTCATCTGCCTTACCCGTAATGCTCCTTGCATTAAAACATATGCACTTCAGGCCACCAGACCCGCTGTGTTCAGCAACTTCTCCCCGTCTGCTCTGCCTCAGAGCCACACTGTCCCTATTCCCTAGTTCTCCCTCAATGCTCTCACCTTCTGACCTATTGCTCCCGTGCCCACCCCCCTGCCATACTAGTTTAAACCCTCCCGTGTGACACTAGCAACCCTCGCGGCCAGGATATTTATGCCTCTCCGGTTTAGATGCAACCCGTCCATCTTATACAGGTCACACCTGCCCCGGAAGAGCTCCCAGTGGTCCAGATAACGGAAACCCTCCCTCCTACACCAGCTGTTTAGCCACGTGTTTGTCTGCTCTATCTTCCTATTTCTAGCCTCACTCACTTCCAACTTCTTCCATTGGGCAGGAGATACAGAAGTCTGAGAACACGCACGAACAGACTCAAAAACAGCTTCTTCCCCGCTGTTACCAGACTCTTAAATTACCCTCTTATGGACTGACTTCATTAACACTACACCCTGTCTGCTTCATCCGATGCCAGTGCTTATGTAGTTACATTATATATGTTGTGTTACCCTATTATGTATTTTCTTTTATTCCCTTTTCTTCCCATGTACTTAATGATCTGTTGAGCTACTCGCAGAAAAATACTTTTCACTGTACCTCGGTACAAGTGACAATTAACAAATCCAATCCAATCCAATATACCCGTCCTATCCATGTGTTTGTCAAGATGCCTTTGAATGTCGTTAATGTATCTGCTTCCACAGCCTCCCCTGGCAACGCATTCCAGGCACTCACCACCCTCTGCATAAAAAAACTGCCTCACACATCTCCTCTAAAAGTTGCCCCACGGACCTTAAAACTATGCCCCCGGATGACTGACCCCTCCACCCTGGGAAAGAGTGCCTGCCCATCCACTCTATCCATGCCCCTCATAATCTTGTAGATCTTCATCAGGTCACCCCTGAACCTTCGTTGTTGAAATAAAAACAGTCTGGATCTATTCAGCCTCTCCACAAAGCTAACACACTCCAGACCAGGCAACATCCTGGTAAACCTCCTCTGCACCCTCTCTAAAGCCTCCACATCCTTCTGGTAGTGTGGTGACCAGAATTGTGCGCAATATTCCAAGTGCAGCCTTACCAAGGTTCTATACAACTGCAGCATGACTTGCCAGTTTTTATACTCTATGTCCCATCCAATGAAGGCAAGCATTCCGTATGCTTTCTTGACTACCTTATCCACTTGTGTTGCCACCTTCAAAGATCTGTGGGCCTGCACGTCCAGATCTCTCTGACTTTCTATATTTCTAAGAGTTTGCCATTTACGGTGTATGTCCCCTCTATGTTAGACCTACCAAACAGCATTACCTCACATTTGTCTGGATTAAACTCCATTTGCCATTTCTCTGCCCAAGTTTCCAACCTATCTATATCCTGCTGTATCCTCTGACAATCCTCAACACTCTCTGCCACTCCACCAACCTTGGTGTCATCTGTGAACTTACTAATCAGACCGGCTACATTTTCCTCCAAATCGTTTGTGTACACCACAAACAACAGAGGCCCCAGCACCGATCTCTGTGGAACACCACTAGTCACAACCTTCCATTCAGACCCCCCTTCCAGCCCCATGTGCCGCCACCACTGTCCCCACCCTTCTACTGCTACCCTTTGTATCTGTGACTGAGGCAGTTCTGTACCAATCTTACCACCTCACCTCTGATCTCGTGTGACTTCACCTTTTGTACCAGTCTGCCATGAGGCACCTTGTCAAAGCCTTTACTGAAGTCCATGCAAACAACATCTACCGTCCTCCCCTCATCAATCATCTTTGTCACCTCCTCAAAAAACTCATTCAAGTTAGTGAGGCATGACCTCCCCTTCACAAAACCATGCTGTGTAGCGCTACTTTCATTGATTTCATAGAATTTGCAGTGCAGAAGGAGGCCATTCGGCCCATCTAGTCTGCACCGTCCCTTGGAAAAAGCACCCACGTAAGCCCACACCTCCATCCCATAACCCAGTATCTCCACCCAACCTTTTGGACACTAAGGAGCAATTTAGCAAGGCTAATTCACCAAGTAGATAATCTCTTAAAGTGACCTTTTTCCAACTAGGAACAAGTATAATTACACAACAGAATACATTTATCGTCGAGTGGATCCACATAGTGGATCACACAACATCAAAACAATTGGAGGTGCAGCGGCCCAATACAATTACAGTAAAACATCTCTATTCCTATACTCACATCCTCTCGCTATGAAGGGCATCAAATCTAGGTCAATAATATATCGAAAGAAAATCAGAGGTCCTACCATAACCCTGAGGAACCCTTCTGTATACAAACAAACAATAAAGAACAATACAGCACAGGAACAGGCCCTTTGGCCCTCCAAGCCTGCGCCGATCACGTGTCCTATCTAGACCAAGCTCCTGTATCCTTCTGTACCCCGTCTGTTCATGTGCCTATCCAGATAAGTCTTAAAGGTCGCTAACATATCTGCCTCACTGGGCAGTGCATTCCAGGCCACCACCACCCTCTGTGTAAAAATGTTCCCCCGCACATCTCCACTGAACCTTTCCTCCCTCACCTTGAACTTGTGCCCCATTGTAATTGTCATTTCCACCCTGGGAAAAAGCCTCCAACTGTTCACCCTATCTATACCCCTAATAATTTTATAAACTTCTATCAGGTCGCCCCTCAGCCTCCGTCTCTCTGGGGAGAACAATCCCAGTTTATTCAATCTTTCCTCACAGCTAATACCCTCCATACCAGGCAACATCCTGGTAAATCTTTTCTGTCCAAAGCCTCCACGTCCTTCTGTTAGTGCGGTGACCAGAATTGGACACAGTATTCCTTACTAAAGTCCATGTAGACAGCATCCACAGCCCTTCCCTTGTCCATCATTTTTGTCACCTACTCAAAAAATTAGTGAGACATGACCTTCCTCGTACAAAACCATGCTGTCTGTTTCTAATAAGACCATTCACTTCCAAATGTGCATGGATCCTGGGCGGGATTCTCCGAGCCTCCGCTCCGGAATCGCGCTCGGCGCGGTGGTGGAGAATGGGCATCAAACCCGCGATCGGGTCCGACGCCACTCCCGCGATTCTCCGGTCGCCGCGAATCGGGCGCGTGTGGTCAACGCGGCGCCGGTAAGGGCAGTACATTGGCACAGTGGTTAGCATTGCTGCCTACGGCATTGAGGACCTGGGTTCGAATCCCGGCCCTGGGTCACTGTCCGTGTGGAGTTTGCACATTCTCCCCGTGTTTGCGTGGGTTTCACTCCCACAACCCAACGATGTGCAGGATAGGTGGATTGGCCACGCTAAATTGCCCTTAATTTGGAAAAAATAATTTGGCACTCTAAATTTATTTTAAAAAACACAGCGCTGGTTGGGGGCCATTGAAAAAGGCCCCGCAGCGATTCTCCAAAGTCAACTGCTGAGTTCCCGCCAGCGTGGTTCTCTCATGGTTCCACCCAGCGAGTACTCGGCGAGGCGGCTGCGAACGTTCTGGTGGGGGGCGGGGGGATCTATCGCCGGGAGGTGCCTCCAGGATGGCCAGGGTTACGATCGGGGGCCACGAATCAGCGGGCGAGCGCGATCTGGATGGGGGGGCTATGTTGTCGGTGCCGGTCCGCGGTGTGGGTCGGCCATGTCGCGAGGGCGGCCGACCGAGGCTGTCGCAGTACGCATGCGCGGACCCCCGACCGGAAGTGCAGGGCCCCGTATCGGCAGCCGGAGCTGCGCGGGGCACTCCGGGGTCCTGTATCGGCAGCCGGAGCTGCGCGGGGCACTCCGGGGTCCTGTATCGGCAGCCGGAGCTGCGAGGGGCACTCCGGGGTCCTGTATCGGCAGCCGGAGCTGCGAGGGGCACTCCGGGATCCTGATGGCCCCCTGCAAATCGCAGAATCACCCGAAACTTACTCCAGGTAAGTCCAGAGTGATTTGCGTGCATTTTTTCGCAGGCGTGGGACATAGTCCCATTATTGGAGAATCCTGCCCCCTGTATGTGAGAATCTTTTCCAACAATTTCTCTATCACTGACGTCAATCTCACTGGCCTATAATTACCCGGATTATCCTTGCAACCCTTCTTAAATAACGGTACAACCTTTCTCACGTTCCTCCAGTCTGAAAAACAAACATTTATCACACACTGTTTCCTATCACTTGCTTGTTAGGTGAATTGGACATTCTGAATTCTCCCTCTGTGTACCCGAACAGGCGCCGGAATGTGGCGACTAGGGGCTTTTCACAGTAACTTCATTGCAGTGTTAATGTAAGCCTACTTGTGACAATAATAAAGATTATTATTATTAACCATTTTCATATCCATGCTGTGACTGTCCCTTTTATTCCATGGACTCTATATTTTCTGACAAGCACGTTAGCAGAATTTTACATTCCCAAACCAGCAGGTTTGCAGGCAGGGAGGAGGCCCATAAAACTCCTCAGATGTCCTTTCCGCCGCGCCCCCTCACACCCTGATCTCTCCATAATTTTATGGTGGCAAGGGAAAGGCCTCGGCCTACCCACCTGTCCTTAACCCAATTCATGATTACTTGAGGGCCGTTTGCCACCCAGACTCAATTTTGAGGATGGTGGGAGGGGTTCAGGGCAGGGGGACAGTCGGAAAGTGACCCTGCTCAGCTCTAGTCTGAAAGTTGTCCAGATCCTATTGAATATGGACCTGGACTGCTTCAGTATCTGAGGGATTGAAAATGGTGCTGAACATTGTGCAGACATCAGCAAACATCCCCACTTACGATAGATAAATTCTTGATTTCTCGAGGAATTAAGGGCTATGGAGAGAGAGCGGGTAAATGGAGTTGAAATCAGCCATGATTGAATGGCGGAGTGGACTCGATGGGCCGAATGGCCTTACTTCCGCTCCTATGTCTTATGGTCTTATGGTCTTATCTCTGTCTTAAAGACACTCAGTGATTTGGCCTCCACAGCCTTCTGCGGCAAAGAGTTCAACAGATTCACCACCCTCTGGCTGGAGAAATTTCTGTATTAAAGGATCATCCCTTTAGTCTGAGATTGTGTCCTCTGGTTCTAGTTTTTCCTGCAAGTGGAAACATCCTCTCCACGTCCACTCTATCCCAGGCCTCACAGTATCCTGTAAGTTTCAATAAGATCCCCTCCTCATCCTTCTAAACTCCAACGAGTACAGACCCAGAGTCCTCAACCGTTCCTCATACGACAAGCTCTTCATTCCAGGGATCATTCTTGTGAACCTCCTCTGGACCCTTTCCAAGGCCAGCACATCCTTCCTTGGATACGGGGCCCAAAACTGCTCACAATACTATAAATGGGGTCTGATCAGAGCCTTATCCAGCCTTAAAAGTACATCCCTGGTCTTGTATTCTAGCCCTCTCGACATGAATGCTCACATGAACTTGCAACTTGAACCTTAAGAGAATCGTGAACAAGGACTCCCAAGTCCTTTTGTGCTTCTGATTTCCTAAGCATCTTCCCATTTAGAAAATAGATTATGCCTCCATTCCTCCTTCCAAAGTGCATAACCTCACACTTTTCCACATTGTATTCCATCTGCCACTTCATTGCCCACTCTCCGAGCCTGTCCAAGTCCTTCTGAAGTCCCCCTGCTTCCTCAATACTACCTGTCCCTCTACAGATCTTTGTTTCATCTGCAAACGTAGCAGCAGTGCCTTCAGTCCCTTCTTCCAGATCATGAATGTATATTGTGAAAAGTTGTGGCCCCAGCACAGACCCCTGAGGCACACCACTAGTCATCGGCTGCCTTGCTGAAAAAGACCCCTTTATCCCCACTCTCTGCCTTCTGCCAGTCAGCCAATAATTTATTGATGCCAGGATCTTACCCTTAACACCATGGGCTCGAAACTTATTTAACAGTCTCCTATTTGGCACCTTGTCAAAGGCCTTCTGGAAATCTAAATAAATCACGTCCACAGGTTCTCCTTTGTTTAACTTCTTTGTTACCTCCTCAAAGAACTTAAAATAGATTTATCAGACATGACCTCTCCTAGACAAAACCGTGCTGACTCAGTCCTATTTTATCATGCACTTCCAAGTACTCTGCGATCTCATCTGTAATAATGGACTCTAAAATCTTACCAATGACCAAAGTCAGGCTAACCAGCCTATAATATCCAGTCTTCTGCCTCCCTCCCTTCTTAAACAGCAATGTTACATTAGCCATTTTCCAGTCGTCTGGGACCCTTCCTGCCTCCAGTGATTCCTGAAAGATCATCACCAATGCCTCCCCAATTTCCTCAGCTATCTCTCTTAGAACCCTGGGGTGTAGTCCATCCAGTCCAAGTGACTTATCCACCTTCAGACCTTTCAGTTTCCCCAGAACTTTCTCCTTAGTGATGGTCACTGCACTACCTCTGCCCCCTGGTTCTCCTGGAGCTCTGGCATCCCACTGGTGTCTTCCACCGTGAAGACTGATGCAAAGTAACTATTCAGTTCCCCTGCCATTCTTTGTTTCCTATAACTTCACCAGCCACATTTTCCAGTGTTCCAATGTCTATTTTTGCCTCTCTCATTAACGGCGTTCAAAAGTCATCTTGACAAACACATGGATAGGATGGGTATAGAGGGATACGGCACAAGGAAGTGCTGAGGGTTTTGGCAAAGGTTGGTATCATGACCGGTAAGGGCTTAGACGGCCGAAGGACCTGTTCCTGTGCTGTATTGTTCTTTGTTCTTACTTTTTATATATTGAAAATAACTCTCACCACCAGTGGGCTAGACTTGCCTTCGCGCCCCGGTGTGGTCATCGCAACTGTTTTTCATTTTTGTAAAAGAGTTGTGGTTTATACTGGCATGATGTCATGCTGACTAGATGGGAGGATAAGGCGTGAGTGAACATTATGGTGCCAGGGCCAGTAAGTAAATGCTAAGGTATTGAAATTTACTGATATCAGGTTCATGCCCTTTCTGGGCATGGACCTGATCGTATGACTGCCAGGGGTGTGGAAGATCTCAAACTGAGATCTTGCTGCCGCAAATCTAATTTTTGCCTGCTCGAGAGATTTAACGGTCATTGCGAGATTTGCACCCATGACCAATGAGGCCGCTAAATCGTGGCCAATGGACTGAATGGTCTTGCTGTCTACTTTACTATTCTAGGATATATTTGATACACAGTGAAAAATGAAGGCCATGGCTTGTATTTGAAGCCCCGGACCCTAGAATGTCAGTGACCTACTTGAGGACTCTCTCAAATTCCAGTCGTTCCTTGGTGGCCTGCACAGCCAGGAAATGCTGCTTTTGCCGGATTTGATCCGTTCGAGATTTCATCAGCATTGCAGTCACCTCTGCTTTCTTACGTTCATCCTCCAGTTCCTTCCGACGCCATTCACGTTCTGTGGCCTCCTGGCTCCTCTTTGCCCGTAGCGCATCCTACAAAAGGGGAAAAAAGGAGAAGCATGGGTTAAAAGAGACTCTTGGTGAGATATCTGTACAGTGACTGGTGTTTCTCAGAGCCCTCTCTCACTCAGGAAATGAAAATGAAATGAAAATCGCTTATTGTCACAAGTAGGCTTCAAATGAAGTTACTGTGAAAAGCCCCTAGACGCCACATTCGGGCGCCTGTTCAGGGAAGAGATCATACACTGACTGGTGTCTCTCAGTCCCATAAGACCAGAAGACATAGAAGCAGAATTAGGCCACTCGGCCCAACGAGTCTGCTCCGCCATTCAATCATGGCTGATATTTATCTCATCCCCATTCTCCTGCCTTCTCCCCATAACCCCTGATCCCCTTATTAATCAAAAACCTATCTATCTCTGTTATAAAGACGCTCAGTGATTTGGCCTCCACAGCCTTCTGCGGCAAAGAGTTCCACAGATTCACCACCCTCTGGCTGAAGAAATTCCTCCTCATCTCTGTTTTAAAGGATCGTCCCTTTAGTCTGAGATTGGGTCCTCTGTTTCGAGTTTTTCCTACAAGTGGGAACATCCTTTCCACATCCACTCCATCCAGGCCTCGCAGTATCCTGTAAGTTTCAATAAGATCCCCCCTCATCCTTCTAAACTCCAACAAGTACAGACCCAAAGTCCTCAACCGTTCCTCATACGACAAGCTCTTCATTCCAGGGGTCAATCTTGGGAACCTCCTCTGGACCCTTTCCAAGGCCAGCACATCCTTCCTTAGATACAGGGCCCAAAACTGCTCACAATACTCCAAATGGGGTCTGACCAGAGCCTTATATAGCCTCAAAAGTACATCCCTAGTCTTGTATTCTAGCCTCTCGACATGAATGCTAACATTGCATTTGCCTTCCTAACTGCCGACTGAACCTACACGTTAACCTGAAGAGAATCGTGAACAAGGACTCCCAAGTCCCTTTGTGCTTCTGATTTCCTAAGCATCTTCTCATTTAGAAAATAGTCTGTGCCTCCATTTCTCCTTCCAAAGCGCATAACCTCACACTTTTCCACATTGTATTCCACCTGCCACTTCATTGCCCAGTCTCCTAGCCTGTCTAAATCCTTCTGCAGCCCCCTTGCTTGCTCAATACTACCTGTCCCTCGACAGATATTTGTATCATCTGCAAACTTAGCAGCAGTGCCTTCAGTTCCTTCTTCCAGATCATTAATGTATATTGTGAAAAGTTGTGCTCTCAGCACCGACCCCTGAGGTAAACCACTAGTCACCAGCTGCCATCCTGAAAAAGACCCCTTTATCCCCACTCTCTGCCTTCTGCCAGTCAGCCAATCCTCTATCCATGCCAGGATCTTACCCTGAACAGCATGGGCTCTTAACTTATTTAACACTCTCCTATGCGGCACCTTGTCAAAGGCCTTCTGGAAATCTAAATAAATCACGTCCACTGGTTCTCCTTTGTCTAACTTCCTTGTTACCTCCTCAAAGAACTCCAACAGATTTGTCAGACATAACCTCCCCTTGACGAAGCCGTGCTGACTCAGTCCTATTTTACCATGCACTTCCAAGTACTTTGCGATCTCATCTGTAATAATGGACTCTAAAATCTTCCCAATGACCAAAGTCAGGCTAACCAGCCTATAATTTCCCGTCTACTGCCTCCCTCCCTTCTTAAACAGCGGTGTTACTTTAGCCACTTTCCAGTCCTCTGGGACCCTTCCTGCCTCCAGTGATTCCTGAAAGATCATCACCAATGCCTCCCCAATTTCCTCAGCTATCTCTTTTAGAACCCTGGGGTGTAGTCCATCCGGTCCAGGTGATTTATCCACCTTCAGACCTTTCAGTTACCCCAGAACCTTCTCTTTAGTGATGGCCACTGCACTCATCTCTGCCCCCTGATTCTCCTGGAGCTCTGGCATCCCACTGGTGTCTTCCACCGTGAAGACTGATGCAAAGTAACTATTCAGTTCCTCTGCCATTTCTTTGTTTCCTATTATTACTTCTCCAGCCACATTTTCCAGTGGTCCAATGGCTATTTTTGCCTCTCTCTTACCTTTTATATATTGAAAAAAACCTCTTCCTATCTTCCTTTATATTACTAGCTTTTATGATGTCCTTGACTTCCCTTGTCAGCCATGGATGCCTTATCCTCCCCTTAGCATGTTTCTTCCTCCTTGGGATGAATTTCTGTTGTGCCTCTCGAATAATCCCCCAAAACCCCTGCCATTGCTTCTGATGGAGGACATTGAACTTGGGGGCGAATAATTCTGTGCCTGTGCTGCTACGTTTATTTTCGTTTTGAGCTGCGTGTGTAGTATTTTTGTACCAATTATTTGGGCAGTTGCTCAGTTTTGTGTGCGGATTAACTTTGTTCTTGTGGGAGGATGGTGGATGGTATTTTCTTCTTTGTGTTTGTTGGGGATTGTGATGTTTTGCATATGTATGTTCGAGCGGGGAGAGGGAGAACAGTAGGGGGTAGGATGCTTGGCACCATAGCCGGGGGTTACCAGTCTAGCTGGGCGGGTTAGTTCATGGAAGCGCAGTGGGGGGTGAGCAGGTGACTAGTTTGATATGTTTTGTTGATGGGGGGGAGGGGGTGGCGGGGGTGGGGGGAATTGTTCTGCTGACAGGGAAGGACTGGCATTGGGAGACAAATTGGAGGTCGAGGACGGTGGGCGCCCAAGGGCGGGCCTGAGGAGTCACGGGACACGGGGTGCATTTGGCCTAAGAAAGGTAATGGTTGATCGGTGGGGTGCCCCCCGACCAGGCTGATCACATGGAACGTGAGAACTGAATAGCCGGGTCAAGAGGGCTTGCATGTTCGTGCATTTGAGGAGATTGAAGGCGGTCGTGGCAATGACCATTTTTGAATATAAGAATTGGCAAGTAATGTTGCAGCTGTATAGAACCTTAGTTAGGCCACACTTGGAGTATAGTGTTCAATTCTGGTCGCCACACTACCAGAAGGATGTGGAGGCTTTAGAGAGGGTGCAGAAGAGATTTACCAGAATGTTGCCTGGTATGGAGGGCATTAGCTATGAGGAGCGGTTGAATATGCATTAACAATGAGGAGCGGGGGGGGGGTTAAACTAATGCAGCAGGGGCATGGGAACCTGGATTGTAGTTTTAGGGTAAGGGAGAATGAGAGTATAGAGGTCAGGAGCACAGATTTGACGTCGCAGGAGGGGGCCAGTGTTCAGGTAGGTGGTTTGAAGTGTGTCTACTTCAATGCCAGGAGTATACGAAACAAGGTAGGGGAACTGGCAGCATGGGTTGGTACCTGGGACTTCGATGTGTGGCCATTTCGGAGACATGGATAAAGCAGGGACAGGAATGGATGTTGCAGGTTCCGGGGTTTAGGTGTTTTAGTAAGCTCAGAGAAGGAGGCAAAAGAGGGGGAGGTGTGGCGCTGCTAGTCAAGAGCAGTATTACGGTGGCGGAGAGGATGCTAGATGGGGACTCTTCTGCCGAGGTAGTATGGGCTGAAGTTAGAAACAGGAAAGGAGAGGTCACCCTGTTGGGAGTTTTTTATAGGCCTCCTAATAGTTCTAGGGATGTAGAGGAAAGGATGGCGAAGATGATTCTGGATATGAGCGAAAGTAACAGGGTAGTTATTATGGGAGACTTTAACTTTCCAAATATTGACTGGAAAAGATATAGTTCGAGTACAATAGATGGGTCGTTTTTTGTACAGTGTGTGCAGGAGGGTTTCCTGAAACAATATGTTGACAGGCCAACAAGAGGCGAGGCCACGTTGGATTTGGTTTTGGGTAATGAACCAGGCCAGGTGTTGGATTTGGAGGTAGGAGAGCACTTTGGGGACAGTGACCACAATTCGGTGACGTTTACGTTAATGATGGAAAGGGATAAGTATACACCGCAGGGCAAGAGTTATAGCTGGGGGAAGGGCAATTATGATGCCATTAGACGTGACTTGGGGGGGATAAGGTGGAGAAGTAGGCTGCAAGTGTTGGGCACACTGGATAAGTGGGGCTTGTTCAAGGATCAGCTACTGCGTGTTCTTGATAAGTATGTACCGGTCAGACAGGGAGGAAGGCGTCGAGCGAGGGAACCGTGGTTTACCAAGGAAGTGGAATCTCTTGTTAAGAGGAAGAAGGAGGCCTATGTGAAGATGAAGTGTGAAGTTTCGGTTGGGGCGATGGATAGTTACAAGGTAGCGAGGAAGGATCTAAAGAGAGAGCTAAGACGAGCAAGGAGGGGACATGAGAAGTATTTGGCAGGAAGGATCAAGGAAAACCCAAAAGCTTTCTATAGGCATGTCAGGAATAAGCGAATGACTAGGGAAAGAGTAGGACCAGTCAAGGACAGGGATGGGAAATTGTGTGTGGAGTCTGAAGAGATAGGCGAGATACTAAATGAATATTTTTTGTCAGTATTCACTCAGGAAAAAGATAATGTTGTGGAGGAGAATGCTGAGCCCCAGGCTAATAGAATAGATGGCATTGAGGTACGTAGGGAAGAGGTGTTGGCAATTCTGGACAGGCTGAAAATAGATAAGTCCCCGGGACCTGATGGGATTTATCCTAGGATTCTCTGGGAGGCCAGGGAAGAGATTGCTGGACCTTTGGCTTTGATTTTTATGTCATCATTGGCTACAGGAATAGTGCCAGAGGACTGGAGGACAGCAAATGTGGTCCCTTTGTTCAAAAAGGGGAGCAGAGACAACCCCGGCAACTATAGACCGGTGAGCCTCACGTCTGTAGTGGGTAAAGTCTTGGAGGGGATTATAAGAGACAAGATTTATAATCATCTAGATAGAAATAATATGATCAGGGATAGTCAGCATGGCTTTGTGAAGGGTAGGTCATGCCTCACAAACCTTATTGAGTTCTTTGAGAAGGTGACTGAACAGGTAGACGAGGGTAGAGCAGTTGATGTGGTGTATATGGATTTCAGCAAAGCGTTTGATAAGGTTCCCCACGGTAGGCTATTGCAAAAAATACGGAGGCTGGGGATTGAGGGTGATTTAGAGATGTGGATCAGAAATTGGCTAGCTGAAAGAAGACAGAGGGTGGTGGTTGATGGGAAATGTTCAGAATGGAGTACAGTCACAATTGGAGTACCACAAGGATCTGTTCTGGGGCCGTTGCTGTTTGTCATTTTTATCAATGACCTAGAGGAAGGCGCAGAAGGGTGGGTGAGTAAATTTGCAGGCGATACTAAAGTCGGTGGTGTTGTCGATAGTGTGGAAGGATGTAGCAGGTTACAGAGGGATATAGATAAGCTGCAGAGCTGGGCTGAGAGGTGGCAAATGGAGTTTAATGTAGAGAAGTGTGAGGTGATTCACTTTGGAAGGAATAACAGGAATGCGGAATATTTGGCTAATGGTAAAGTTCTTGAAAGTGTGGATGAGCAGAGGGATCTAGGTGTCCATGTACATAGATCCCTGAAAGTTGCCACCCAGGTTGATAGGGTTGTGAAGAAGGCCTATGGAGTGTTGTCCTTTATTGGTAGAGGGATTGAGTTCCGGAGTCGGGAGGTCATGTTGCAGCTGTACAGAACTCTGGTCCGGCCGCATTTGGAGTATTGCGTACAGTTCTGGTCACCGCATTATAGGAAGGACGTGGAGACTTTGGAGCGGGTGCAGAGGAGATTTACCAGGATGTTGCCTGGTATGGAGGGAAAATCTTATGAGGAAAGGCTGACGGACTTGAGGTTGTTTTCGTTGGAGAGAAGAAGGTTAAGAGGAGACTTAATAGAGGCATACAAAATGATCAGGGGGTTGGATAGGGTGGACAGTGAGAGCCTTCTCCCGCGGATGGATATGGCTGGCACGAGGGGACATAACTTTAAACTGAGGGGTAATAGATATAGGACAGAGGTCAGAGGTAGGTTCTTTACGCAAAGAGTAGTGAGGCCGTGGAATGCCCTACCTGCTACAGTAGTGAACTCGCCAACATTGAGGGCATTTAAAAGTTTATTGGATAAACATATGGATGATAATGGCATAGTGTAGGTTAGATGGCTTTTGTTTCGGTGCAACATCGTGGGCCGAAGGGCCTGTACTGCGCTGTATTGTTCTATGTTCTATGTTCTATAACTCGGTTTGTTCTCACTGGAACGAAGGAGGTTGAGGGGCGACCTGATAGAGGTCTACAAAATTATGTGGGGCATAGACAGAGTGGATAGTCAGAGGCTTTTCCCCGGGGTAGAGGGGTCAATTACTAGGGGGCATAGGTTTATGGTGAGAGGGGCAAGGTTTAGAGTAGATGTACGAGGCAAGTTTTTTACGCAGAGGGTAGTGGGTGCCTCGAACTCGCTACCGGAGGAGGTGGTGGAAGCAGGGACGATAGTGACATTTAAGGGGCATCTTGACAAATACATGAATAGGATGGGAATAGAGGGATATGGATCCCGGAAGTGTAGAAGATTTTAGTTTAGACGGGCAGCATGTTGGCTCGGGCTTGGAGGGCCGAAGGGCCTGTTCCTGCACTGTACATTTCTTTGTTCTTTGTTCTAATGCTACAGGAGACACACCTGAGGGTCGTGGAGGTTGGAGGCCATGCAGTTCGGCAAGGCCCCGGAAGTGGATGGTTTCTCTGTGCAATTCTACAAGATGTTCTCTGGGATACTGGGCCGGCTGCTGGTGAGGGCATTTCCCCAACCATGTCACAGGCTTCGATATCATTAATCCTGAAGCGGGAGAAGGACCCAGAGCAATGCTGGTCATACAGACCTAACTCCCGACTATACGTCAATGCCAAATTGTGGCCAGAATTTTGGCCTTCAGGATAGAGGACTGAGTTCCAGAGGTGATAGGGGAAGACCAGACGGGGTTTGTTAAAGGCAAGCAGCTATCGGCCAATGTGAGAAGGCTCCTAAATGTGATTATGATGCCCTCTGAGGGGAGGGAGGCGGAGGTCGTGGTCGCTGTGGACGCGGAAAAGGCCTTCGACCGGGTGCAATGGAATTATCTGTGGGAGGTCCTGGGACGGTTTGGGTTTGGGCGGGGCTTTATTGACTGGGTTTGGTTTCTACACCAGGCACTGGTGGCGAGTGTGCGGACGAACACCGAGGGACAAGGCAAGGATGTCCTTTCTCCCCACTGTTGTTTGCGTTCGCCATAGTGCCATTGACAATGGCGCTGAGAGCATCAAAGGACTGGAAGGGGCTAGTACGGGGGTTGGGGGGGAGGAATGGAGCGCAGGGTCTCGCTATATGCAGACAACCTACTCCTGTCTATTTCTGACCCGTTAGGGGGGATGGGAGAGATTATGCGGAGTTTAGGGGATTTTTGGCCGGTTCTCGGGGTACATATTGGGTAAGAGTGAGGTTTTTGTGATCCAGAAGAGGGGATAGGAGAGGAGACTGGGGGAGCTGCTGTTTAAAGTGGTGGGAGGGAGTTTCCGTTATTTGCGAATTCAGGTTGCACGTGGATGGGAGCAGTTGCATAAATTAAATTTGACCCGGCTAGTTGAACAAATGAAGGAGGATTTATCGGAGGTGGGGCATGCTCCCGTTGTCACTGGCGGGGAGGGTACAAATGACGGTCCTCCCGAGGTTTCTGTTTGTTTTCCAGTGCCTCCCTATTTTCATGCCAAAGACCTTTTTTAAGCAGGTGAATAGGGTGACCTTTGATTTTGCGTGGGCGGGTAAAACCCAGCGAGTAAAGAAAGTGGTGCTGGAGCGAAGCCAAAGGGGGGTGAGCTGGCCCTGCCGAACTTTAGTAATTTCTACTGGACGGCAAATATAGCCATGATCAGGAAGTGGGTAGTGGGGGGGGGGGGGGTGGGGGGGGGGAAGAGGGGGGGTCGGTGTGGGAGCGAGTAGAGGCGGCATCATGGAGGGCAGAAATTTGAGGGCAATGGTAACGGCTGCTCTGCTGTTCCCGCCGGCCCGGTACTCCACAAGCCCGGTGGTAGTGGCGGCCCTGAGAGTCTGGGGGCAGTGGAGGAAGCAGGTGGGAATGGAGGGAAAGTCGGTGTGGGCTCCAATTTATGATAATCACCAGTTTGTCCTGGGGAGGCTGGATGGGGGTTTCAGAGGTGGCAAAGAGCAGGGATTGAGAGGATGGGGGATCTATTTATTGATGGGAGCTTTTCATGTTTAGAGGATTTTGAGGAGGAGTTTGAATTGTCGGGTGGGAATGGGTTTTGATATCTGCAGGTGAGGGAGTTTGCATGAAGGCAGGTTGCGACCTTTCCGCTCCCACCGCCACAGGAGATACAGACAAGGTAGTTTCTAAAACTGGGGTGGGGAGGGGAAGGTTTCGGATATCTATCAAAAATATCATGGAGTGGGAGGAAACTCAGATAGATGAGTCCTTGGTGGGTCGGGCCAAGGAAAACCCCAAGGCTTTTTACTCTTATGTGAGAAATAAAAGAATGACCAGGGTGAGGGTAGGGCCGGTCAAGGACAGTAGTGGGAACTTGTGCATGGAGTCAGAAGAAATAGGAGAAGCGTTGAATGAATACTTTTCTTCAGTGTTCACAAAGGAGAGGGGCCATGTTTTTGAGGATCAGAGTGTGATTCAGGCGGGTAGGCTGGAGAAGGTAGATGTTCTGAGGAAGGCTGTATTAGAAATTTTGAAAAACCTGAGGGCCGACAAGTCCCCTGGGCCAGATGGGATATATCCAAGGATTCTTTGGGAGGCAAGGGATGAGAGTGCAGAGCCTTTGGCTTTGATCTTTGGGTCCTCACTGTCCACGGGGACAGTGCCAGAGGACTGGAGAGTGGCGAATGTTGTTCCTCTGTTCAAGAAAGGGAATAGGAATGACCCTGGTAATTATAGGCCAGTTAGTCTTACTTCGGTGGTCGGTTAGATAATGCAAAAGGTCCTGAAGGACAGGATTTATGACCATTTGGAAAGATGCAGCTTAATCCGGAAGGGTATTCGTGAAGGGTAGGTCTTGCCTCACAAATTTGATTGAATTCTTTGAGGAGGTAACTAAGTGTGTAGATGAAGGTAGAGCAGTTGATGTTGTATACATGGATTTTAGTAAGGCGCTTGATAAGGTTCCCCATGGTCGGCTCATGAAGAAAGTAAGGAGGTGTGGGATAGAGGGAAATTTGGCCAATTGGATAAGTAACTGGCTATCACATAGAGTGTGGTGGTGGATGGAAAATTTTCAGACTGGAGACCAGTTACCAGCGGTGTACCACAGGGATCAGTGCTGGGTCCTCTGCTATTTGTGATTTTATCAATGACTTGGAGGAGGGGGCTGAAGGGTGGGTCAGTAAATTTGCTGATGACACCAAGGTTGGTGGAGTAGTGGGTGAGGTGGAGGGCTATTGTAGGCTGCAAAGAGACATTGATAGGATGCAGAGCTGGGCTGAAAAATAGCAGATGGAGTTTAACCCTGATCAGTGCGAGGTGATTCATTTTGGTAGAAAACATTTGAATGCGGATTACAGGGTCAACGGCAGGGTTCTGAGGAATGTGGAGGAACAGAGAGATCTTGGGGTTCATGTCCACAGATCTCTGAAGGTTGCCACTCAAGTGGATAGAGCCGTGAAGAAGGCTTATAGTGTGTTAGCGTTTATTAACAGGGGGCTTGAGTTTAAAAGCCACGGGGTTATGCTGCAACTATATATGTCCCTGGTGAGACCACATTTGGAGTATTGTGTGCAGTTCTGGTGACTTCATTATAGGAAGGATGTGGAAGCATTGGAAAGGGTGCAAAGGAGATTTACCAGGATGCTGCCTGGTTTGCAGGATAGGTTGTATGAGGAAAGGTTGAGGGATCTACGGTTTTTCTCTTTGGAGCGGAGGAGGATGAGAGGCGACTTAATAGAGGTTTATAAGATAATGAGGGGGATAGATAGAGTGGACGTTCAGAGACTATTTCCTCAGGTGGATGTAGCTGTTACAAGGGGGCATAACTATAAGATTCAGGGTGGGAGATATAGGAGGGATGTCCGAGGTAGGTTCTTTACTCAGAGAGTGGTTAGGGTGTGGAATGGACTGCCTGCTGTGATAGTGGAGTCGGACACTTTAGGAACTTTCAAGCGGTTATTGGATAGGCACATGGAGCACACCAGAATAACAGGGAGTGGGATAGCTTGATCTTGGTTTCGGACATTGCTCGGCACAACATCGAGGGCCGAAGGGCCTGTTCTGTGCTGTACTGTTCTATGTTCTATGTTGTTAAAATGTAAATGGGACGATGAGCTGGGAGGGGAAGTAGAGGCGGGTCTGTGGGAGGATGCTCTGAGCAGGGTCAACATGTTCTGATCATGTGTCAGGCTCAGCCTGATACAATTCAAGGTGGTTCACCGGGCACACATGACAGTGGCCCAGCTGAGCACGTTCTTTGGGATAGAGGACAAGTGTGTGAGGTTGCGGGAGGGCCAGCAAATCATGTCCATATGTTTTGGGCCTGCCCGAATCTCAGGGGATTCTGGCAGGTATTTGCGGGTGTCATGTCCACGGTACTTAAGACAAGGGTGGCGCCGAGTCCAGAGGTGGCGATTTTCGGAGTGTTGGAAGATCCGGGAGTCCAGATGGTGAGAGAGGCTGACATTTTGGCCTTTGCCTCCCTGGTAGCCGGAGACGGATCTTACTAGCGTGGAGGAACTCAAAGCTCAAAATCAGGGGTTTGGGTTAGTGACATGGCTGAGTTCCTCAGACTTGAGAAAATTAAGTTGGCCCTGAGAGGATCAATGTTAGGGTTCATCCAGAGGTGGCAGCCGTTTATCGACTTCCTCGGAGAAAACTAAACGGTCAGCAGATTCAATAAGTGGGGGGAGTGTTAGGGGCTGGGGGGGGAGTTGGGCTATTTTGTGTTTAGAGTAGGCGGGAACAATGGGAGATGGAGGGATGTGTTAAGCACTGAACTATGTCTATATTTGTATTGTTTATTGTTATAAAATCATAAATGCCTTAATAAAATGTTTTTTTTTAAAAAGGGACAATGGAATTTGAGATGAAAGGGTACAATATATTTCAGAAAAAATGTTTAGCTGAGTTATGGTGGCTGAGTGAGGAAAAGCCATGAAGAAGAGAAGTGTGTGCTGGGAGGTGTAAAAGTTTTGAATTGGAAGTAGCCGCCCAGTTTCAAGCTAGAAAAGATTTTGTTTTTCAGAAAGCAGTCTGTTTCTGAACCTTCATTTGAATTTTCACGTCTCAGGGGAAGTGTTTGAGAAGTAATGTGATATACATTTATTGAAGTGACAACAATTCTTCTCTTTGGCTAATATTATTGGGTTTAATAGTTAAAATTGATTAAGGAAGGGAGGCACGGTGGTGCTGTGGTTAGCACTGCTGCCTCACGGCGCCGAGGACCCAGGTTCGATCCCAGCTCCAGGTCACTGTCCGTGTGGAGTTTGTACATTCTCCCCATGTCTGCATGGGACTCACCCTCACAACTCAAAGGTGTGCAGAGTAGGTGGATTGGCCACACTAAAAACATTGCCCCTTAATGGGAAGAAAATTGATATAGGATGTTTTTGCTAGTGTAGGAGCGGTTTCAAGACCTGTGTATTGAGTCAGCTTCCACGTGGTGTTATTCCCTGTGGCTCAACTCAGTACAGAGAGCAAAAGACACATCGACAACCTGGACAATATGGCTATTTAATCAAGCTTGTTACGTGTACACAGAGAACAGACCTGGATATCTGCCAAGATCTGTTCTGCTGAACAAAGGCCAGAACACAGTACTTATACAACGTTCAAAAATCAATAGCTCACCCCAGTTGGACATGATCCAATCCCTGAAGCTGCTGCATTTAAACTTAGCCAATAGAATTGCAAGCAATGTTTAAACTTCACCCAATAGAATTGCAAGCAGCAGATGATTGATCCTCATCCTGACAGCTGTGCTTACCAGTAATTTGCTGGGCATTCATTGTCTTTGAGAAGCAGGACAGCAAAACCCACATCCTGGATTGTTTCGCAAAGACAAGATATCAGAAGTGCCGTCCTTTTGGTCAAGTTAGCTATCCTAAATCCCATTTGATTACTTATTACTGCTATGTCCTAAAAATACATGTTTAATGATTAATAATGATTACTCCATATGCTTCCTATAATTCATCTCAATCCTTAATAAAGTAAATTATGTAAAACTACTATAGTGGCATCCTAGCTATTCAGTTTTAAAAGGTATCATCGCTGGACCCCCCATTCAGCCAGGAAGGTAGTTTATACCAAATGGTTTTTTTTGGGGGGGGGGGTGCGGGGGGGGGGGGGGGGGGGGATGACCAGGGGTTGCTCTGCAGGACTGCTTTAACTGTGTAACTTTAACCTTATATGCTTCCATTTTTTTCCTTTTTAAAAATAAATCTTTTAATTTTTTATATCCTAAAGATGTTACTGGAGTTCTATGTTTTTTAAGTCAGAAGCTCTTCTTCCTTATTTTAAAAATATAAAAGAACTTTATAATCAGTAAGACAGGTTTCTCTGTAGATACATAGATACACAGAGGATAGGAGCAGGATGAGGTATTTTGGCCCTTCGAGCCTGCTCCGCCATTCATCACCATCATGGCTGATCATCCAACTCAATAGCCTAATCCTGCTTTCTCCCCATAGCCTTTGATCCCATTCTCCCCAAGTGCTATATCCAGCCGCCTCGTGAATATATTCAATGTTTTAGCATCAACTACTTCCTGTGGCAATGAATTCCACAGGCTCACCACTCTTTGGGTGAAGAAATGTCTCCTCATCTCTGTTCGAAATGGTTTACCCTGAATCCTCAGACTGTGACCCCTGGTTCTGGACACGCCCATCATTGGTAACATCTTCCCTGCATTTACCCTGTCTAGTCCTGTTAGAATTTTATAAATCTCTCTGAGATCTCCCCTCATTCTTCTGAACTCCAGCGAGAACAATCCCAACCTAGTCAATCTCTCCTCATATGACAGTCCCGCCATCCCTGGAATCAGTCTGGTAAACCTTCATTGCTCTCCCTCGAGAGCAAGAACATCCTTCCTCACAGAAGGAGACCAAAACTGCACACAATACTCCAGGTGTGGCCTCACCAAGGCCCTGTACAATTGCAGCAACACATCCCTGCTTCTGTACTCGAAACCTCTCGCAATGAAGGCCAACATACCACTATCATTCTTCCAACTTCTTCCATCGGGCAGGAGATACAAAAGTCTGTGAACACGCATGAACAGACTCAAAAACAGCTTCTTCCCCACTGTTACCAGACTCCTAAACTACCCTCTTAAGGACTGACCTCATTAACATTACATCGCTGTATGCTTCACCCGATGCCAGTGTTATGTAGTTACATTGTGTACCTTGTGTTGCCCTATTATGTATGTTCTTTTATTTCCTTTACTTTTCAAGTACCTAATGATTTGTTGAGCTGCTCACAGAAAAATACTTTTCACTGTACCTTGGTACACATGACTATAAACAAACAAAAAGAAAATTTGCCTTCTTTACCGCCTGTTGCACCTGCACCTTCAGCGACTGATGCACAAGGACACCCAGGTCCCGTTGCACTCCCCTCTTCCAATTTACAACCATTCAGGTAGTAATCTGCCTTCCTGTTTTTGATTCCAAAATGAATAACCTCACACTTATCCAAATTATACTGCATCTGCCATTGGTTTGCCCACTCGCCCAACCTGTCCAGATCATGCTGTAGGATCCCTGCATCCTCGTCACAATTCACACTCCCACCTAACTTGGTATCATCTGCAAACATTGAGATGTTACATTTTGTTCCCTCATCCAAATCATTAATATATATTGTGAATAGCTGGGGTCCCAGCACCGATCCCTGTGTTACCCCACTGGTTACTGCCTGCCAATTTGAAAAGAGCCCATTAATTCCTACTCTTTGTTTCCCTCTGCCAACCAGTTTTCTATCCACCTCAATACACTTCCCCAAATCCCGTGCACTTTAATCTTGCACAATCATCTCTTCTGCAGGACTTTGACAAACACCTTCTGAAAGTCCAAATATACCACATCAACTGGCTTACCCTTGTCAACTGTACTAGTTACATCTTCAAAGAATTCCAACAGGTTTGTCAAGCATGATTTCCCCTCCATAAAGCCATGCTGACTCTGACTGATCCTGCCACTGCTTTCTAAATGTTCCGCTATAAAGTCCTTGATACCGGAAGTCTGCAGAGGGTTTTGGATAAGCTAAGTGAATGGGCTAGGGTCTGGCAGATGGAATACAATGTTGACAAATGCGAGGTTATCCATTTTGGTAAGAATAACAGCAAAAGGGATTATTACTTAAATGATAAAATATTAAAACATGCTGCTGTGCAGAGAGACCTGGGTGTGCTAGTGCATGAGTCGCAAAAAGTTTGTTTACAGGTGCAACAGGTGATTAAGAAGGCGAATGGAATTTTGTCCTTCATTGCTAGAGAGATGGAGTTTAAGACTAGCGAGGTCATGCTGCAATTGTATAAGGTGATTATTGTGTTCAGTTTTGGTCTCCTTACCTGAGAAAGGACGTACTAGCACTGGAGGGTGTGCAGAGGAGATTCACTAGGTTAATCCCAGAGCTGAAGGGGTTGGATTACGAGGAGAAGTTGAGTAGACTGGGACTGTACTCGGTGGAATTTAGAAGGATACGGGGGATCTTATAGAAACATATAAAATTATGAAGGGAACAGATAGGATAGATGCGGGCAGGTTGTTTCCACTGGCGGGTGAAAGCAGAACTAGGGGGCATAGCCTCAAAATAAGGGGAAGTAGATTTAGGACTGAGCTTGGGAGGAACTTCTTCACCCAAAGGGTTGTGAATCTATGGAATTCCTTGCCCAGGGAAGCAGTTGAGACTCCTTCATTAATGTTTTTAAGATAAAGATAGATAGTTTTTTGAAGAATAAAGGGATTCGGGAATATGGGGTTCAGGCAGGAAAGTGGAGCTGAGTCCACAAAAAAGCAGCCATGATCAAATTGAATGGAGGAGCAGGCTCGAGGGGCCAGATGGCCTACTCCTGCTCCTAGTTCTTATGTTCTTATAATGGATTCAAGAATTTTCCCCACTACCGATGTTAGGCTTACTGGTCTATAATTCCCTGCTTTCTCTCTACCTCCCTTTTTGAATATTGGAGTGACATTAGCTACCCTCCAATCTGCAGGGACAGTTCCAGAGTCTATAGAATCTCGGAAGATGACCACCAATGCATCCACTATTTCCAGAGCCACCTCCTTAAGCACTCTGGGATGCAGATTCTCGGGCCCTGGGGATTTATCTGCCTTCAATCCCAGCAATTTTCCCAGCACCATTTCTCTACTAATATTGATCTCCCTCAGTCCTTCTCTCTCACTAAACCTTTCATTCTCCAACATTTCTGGTATCAGTTTTGTGCCCTCTTTTGTAAAGACAGAACCAAAGTATATGTTCAATTGCTCAGCCATTTCTTTGTCCCTTATTATACATTCCCATGTTTTTGTCTGTAGGGGGCCAACATTTGTCTTTACCAATCTCTTTCTCTTCACATATCTATAGAAACCCCCAGTGTCAATCTTTATGTTCCCTACGCTTACTTTCATACTGTATTTTCCCATTCTTAATCAATCCCCTGGTCCTTCTTTGCTGAATTATAAACTGCTCCCAATCCTCAGACCTATTATTTTTCTTGGCCTATCTGTATTTTTCTTCCTTGTATCGGATACTATTTCTAATTTCCTTTGTAAGCCATGGATTGGTCCTCTTACCCATTTTTCTTTTGTGCCAGACAGGAATGAACAGTTGCTGTAGTTCCCCCCCTGCAGTCCTTGAATGTTTGCCATTGTCTATCCACTGTCATTCCTTTAAGTAACTCTCCCCAATCTATCAAGGTATGGTCTCACACCTCATATCTTCATAGTTTGCTTTATTAAGATTCAGCACCTTAGTCGCTGAATCAAGCACTTCACTCTCCACCTTGATAAAAAATTCTTCATGTTATGGTCACTCATCCCCAAGAGGTCTCGCACAGCCTGATTGGCAATGATTCCCTTCTCAGTACCCAGTACCCAGTCTAAGATGGCCTGCTCTCTAGTTGGTTCTCTAGTTCTCAGATCTCTAGGATCTGGCTTGCTCAGCAAATAACATCTGCTGTGGTCGGAATATTGCTCGCTATCAACATTCTGGGAGAAAATGTTTCAGTTCCCTTTTATGTTGACCCTTATTCGATTCTTATTCAGTCTTATTTTTCTCTTCATCTCCCCTTTTATCCCTTTCCATCACATTAAAAATTAGTCCTCTTCCAAACTAGACATAATAGTTTATATGGTTCTTTGCTATTCTCCATTATCAATCTAAAACTTATGATATGATGATCACTCTTACCCAAATGTTTCCCTACAGAAGCATGGTTTACTTGGGCCACCTCGTTTCCTAGCACTCAATCCAGCAATACCTCCTTTCTAGCTCGAGAACATACAATATAAGTTTGTTTGGCTGAGTAGCAGTTATAGGTCAATATCAAGTTTAACAATCCATTCAATGGCTTCAGCTGATGCAGTGCGAATGGTTATGATGCCGGCAGCAATGTGTATCTCAGAAAAGGAGTTGAGCATGTGGGAAATGCTCAACAAGAGCGAGGGTGAACAGTCAGAGGTCGTAGTACATATCGGTACTCCCGACATAGACAGGAAAAGTGATGAGGTCCGAGAGAAGGCGTTCAGGGAGTTAAGCAGTAAGCTAAAAAGCAGGACCTCTAATAATAATAATAGCTTATTGTCACAAGTAGGCTTTAATGAAGTTACTGTAAAAAGCCCCTAGTCACCACATTCCGGCGCTTGTTCGGGGAGGCTGGTGCGGTAATTGAACCCGCGCTGCTGCTTTGTTCTGCATTACAAGCCAGCTATTTAGCCCATTGTGCTTAACCAGCAGGATTACTCCCTGTGCCATGTGCCATTGAGGCTAGAAATAGGAGGGTAGTGCAGCTAAACAAGTGGCTAAACTGGTGGTGTATGAGGGAGGGTTTCACATTTCTGGACCATTGGGATCTCTTCCGGTGCAGGTGGGACCTGTACAAGGACGGGTTGCATCTAAACTGAAGGGGCACCGATATCCTGGCTGGGAGATTTGCTAGAGTTACTTGGGAGGATTTAAACTAGTCTGGCAGGGGGTGGGAACCAGAGCGCTAGCTTAGAAGGTGTAATGACTGAAGAGGAAATAGAGAACAAAAATAAGAGAACAACATCAGCCTGTCTGCTCAAACGCTGTTGTTTGAAGTGTATTTGTTCCAACGCCAGAAATATAGCGGGTAAGGGAGATGAACTTAGAGCATTGATTTGTACTTGGAATTACGATGTTGTGGCTATCACAGAAACGTGGTTAAAGGAAGGGCATGATTGGCAGCTGAACGTTGGAGGATATAGATGTTTCAGGAGAGATAGAGGGGGGTATAAAAGGGGTGGGGGAGTAGCATTACTGGTTAAGGAGGATATTATAGCCATACTGCGGGAGGACACCTTGGAGGGCTCATACAATGAGGCATTCTGGGTAGAGCTCAGGAACAGGAAGGGGGCAATCTCAATGTTGAAAGAGAAAGAAAATCGCTTATTGTCACAAGTAGGCTTCAATGAAGTTACTGTGAAAAGCCCCTAGAAACGTTAGAAACTGCCCCCCAACTGCCAGCGAGAGCTAGAGGAGCAGATGGAACATAGAACAGTACAGCACAGTACAGGCCCTTCAGCCCACGATGTATGTTGTGCCGACCATTTATCCTAATCTAAGATCAACCTAACCTACACCCCTTCAATTTACTGCTGTCCATGTGCCTGCCTAAGAATAGCTTAAATGTCCCTAATGACTCTGACTCCACCACCTCTGCTGGCAGTGCATTCCACACACCCACCACTCTCTGTGTAAAGAACCTACCTCTGACATCTCCCCTATACCTTCTTCCAATCACCTTAAAATTATGTCCCCTCGTGACAGCCATTTCCACCCTCGGGAAAAGTCTCTGGCTATCCACTCTATCCATGTCTCTCATAACCTTGTACACCTCTATCTGCCTTCTTCGCTCCAGTGAGAAAAGCCCTAGCTCCCTCAACCTTTCTTCTTAAGACATGCCCTCCATTCCATGTAGCATCCTGGTAAATCTCCTCTGTACCCTCCCTAAAGCATCCACATCCTTCCTATAATGAGGCGACCAGAACTGGACACATTATTCCAAGTGTGGTCTAACCAGGGTTTTATAAAGCTGCAGCAAAACCTTGCGGTTCTTAAACTCAATCCCCCTGTTAATGAAATCCAACACACCATACGCCTTCTTAACAACCCTATCAACCTGGGTGGCAACTTTAAGCGATCAATGTACCTGGACCCCAAGATCCTTCTTTCCCTCCACACTGCCAAGAATCCTGCCTTTAACCCTTGTGAGAGTACCTTTTAAGAAATGGGTGTTTATTAGAGAGCTGCAGTGATGTCAGAGAGTGGGTGGAGCTGGGCTGTCTGTCTGCATTACTTTCGTTTTTGAGCTGGCAGCTATGGATCTCTCTGCAAACTAAAAACTGTCTCCAAATCAATTGGGTGATTTTGAAGTGCTGACTGCTCTCAATAGTGAATTTAAACCTGATCTTTGTGTTAAAAATGGTATTTTGTCTTCCGGATGTTGTTTGGGAATTTATTAAGTGTTATCTGTCGAGTGCTGTATTCTTTGGGGATTTATGGGTGTTAATAGTTGTTAAGATGTTTACTGTGGGCTTATAAAGTGTTAACTGGTTTCATAAATAAACATTGTTTTAATTTAAAAGTACTGTAGCTTTCTGTTTGCATCACACCTGCAAAGTAAGCCTGTGTGTTCCCCATAACCACAATCTATTAAAAGTTGTGGGTCAGGTGAACTCCATGATACCCTTTGGGGTTCTCTAAACCCTGGCCCATAACAAATTGGGGCACAAGGGGATAAAAGTCTATCTATTGGTTTGGCTTTGTGCACTTAATGACAGTGAGGGGGTAAGCATATTGTAGGTGCTTTTCAGGTGTGGTATTTTAGTTTAAGTAGGGAGTGTGTTGTGGACAATGGCTCTTTCAGAGGCTCAGATGTTTTTTGGGGTGGAGATGGTCACACGCAGTACCTTACGGACAGAGACTAAAAGCGGGAGGGTTTAAACTAGTATGGCAGGGGGGTGGGCACGGGAGCAATAGGCCAGAAGGTGAGAGCATTGAGGGAGAACTAGGGAATAGGGACAGTGTGGCTCTGAGGCAGAGCAGACGGGGAGAAGTTGCTGAACACAGCGGGTCTGGTGGCCTGAAGTGCATATGTTTTAATGCAAGGAGCATTACGGGTAAGGCAGATGAACTTAGAGCTTGGATTACTACTTGGAACTATGATGTTGTTGCCATTACAGAGACCTGGTTGAGGGAAGGGCAGGATTGGCAGCTAAACGTTCCAGGATTTAGATGTTTCAGGCGGGATAGAGGGGGATGTAAAAGGGGAGGCGGAGTTGCGCTACTTGTTCGGGAGAATATCACAGCTATACTGCGAGAGGACACCTCAGAGGGCAGTGAGGCTATATGGGTAGAAATCAGGAATAAGAAGGGTGCAGTCACAATGTTGGGGGTATACTACAGGCCTCCCAACAGCCAGCGGGAGATGGAGGAGCAGATAGGTAGACAGATTTTGGAAAAGAGTAAAAACAACAGGGTTGTGGTGATGGGAGACTTCAACTTCCCCAATATTGACTGGGACTCACTTAGTGCCAGGGGCTTAGACGGGGCGGAGTTTGTAAGGAGCATCCAGGAGGGCTTCTTAAAACAATATGTAAACAGTCCAACTAGGGAAGGGGCGGTACTGGACCTGGTATTGGGGAATGAGCCCGGCCAGGTGGTAGATGTTTCAGTAGGGGAGCATTTCGGTAACAGTGACCACAATTCAGTAAGTTTTAAAGTACTAGTGGACAAGGATAAGAGTGGTCCGAGGATGAATGTGCTAAATTGGGGGAAGGCTAATTATAACAATATTAGGCGGGAACTGAAGAACATAGATTGGGGGCGGATGTTTGAGGGCAAATCAACATCTGACATGTGGGAGGCTTTCAAGTGTCAGTTGAAAGGAATACAGGACAGGCATGTTCCTGTGAGGAAGAAAGATAAATACGGCAATTTTCGGGAACCTTGGATGACGAGTGATATTGTAGGCCTCGTCAAAAAGAAAAAGGAGGCATTTGTCAGGGCTAAAAGGCTGGGAACAGACGAAGCCTGTGTGGCATATAAGGAAAGTAGGAAGGAACTTAAGCAAGGAGTCAGGAGGGCTAGAAGGGGTCATGAAAAGTCATTGGCAAATAGGGTTAAGGAAAATCCCAAGGCTTTTTACACGTACATAAAAAGCAAGAGGGTAGCCAGGGAAAGGGTTGGCCCACTGAAGGATAGGCAAGGGAATCTATGTGTGGAGCCAGAGGAAATGGGCGAGGTACTAAATGAATACTTTGCATCAGTATTCACCAAAGAGAAGGAATTGGTAGATGTTGAGTCTGGAGAAGGGGGTGTAGATAGCCTGGGTCACATTGTGATCCAAAAAGACGAGGTGTTGGGTGTCTTAAAAAATATTAAGGTAGATAAGTCCCCAGGGCCGGATGGGATCTACCCCAGAATACTGAAGGAGGCTGGAGAGGAAATTGCTGAGGCCTTGACAGAAATCTTTGGATCCTCGCTGTCTTCAGGGGATGTCCCGGAGGACTGGAGAATAGCCAATGTTGTTCCTCTGTTTAAGAAGGGTAGCAAGGATAATCCCGGGAACTACAGGCCGGTGAGCCTTACTTCAGTGGTAGGGAAATTACTGGAGAGAATTCTTCGAGACAGGATCTACTCCCATTTGGAAGCAAATGGACGTATTAGTGAGAGGCAGCACGGTTTTGTGAAGGGAAGGTCGTGTCTCACTAACTTGATAGAGTTTTTCGAGGAGGTCACTAAGATGATTGATGCAGGTAGGGCAGTAGATGTTGTCTATATGGACTTCAGTAAGGCCTTTGACAAGGTCCCTCATGGTAGACTAGTACAAAAGGTGAAGTCACACGGGATCAGGGGTGAACTGGCAAGGTGGATACAGAACTGGCTAGGCCATAGAACGCAGAGGGTAGCAATGGAGGGATGCTTTTCTCATTGGAGGGCTGTGACCAGTGGTGTTCCACAGGGATCAGTGCTGGGACCTTTGCTCTTTGTAATATATATAAATGATTTGGAGGAAAATGTAACTGGTCTGATTAGTAAGTTTGCAGACGACACAAAGGTTGGTGGAATTGCGGATAGCGATGAGGACTGTCTGAGGATACAGCAGGATTTAGATTGTCTGGAGACTTGGGCGGAGAGATGGCAGATGGAGTTTAATCCGGACAAATGTGAGGTAATGCATTTTGGAAGGGCTAATGCAGGTAGGGAATATACAGTGAATGGTAGAACCCTCAAGAGTATTGAAAGTCAAAGAGATCTAGGAGTACAGGTCCACAGGTCATTGAAAGGGGCAACACAGGTGGAGAAGGTAGTCAAGAAGGCATACGGCATGCTTGCCTTCATTGGCCGGGGCATTGAGTATAAGAATTGGCAAGTCATGTTGCAGCTGTATAGAACCTTAGTTAGGCCACACTTGGAGTATAGTGTTCAATTCTGGTCGCCACACTACCAGAAGGATGTGGAGGCTTTAGAGAGGGTGCAGAAGAGATTTACCAGAATGTTGCCTGGTATGGAGGGCATAAGCTATGAGGAGCGATTGAATAAACTCGGTTTGTTCTCACTGGAACGAAGGAGGTTGAGGGGCGACCTGATGGAGGTATACAAAATTATGAGGGGCATAGACAGAGTGGATAGTCAGAGGCTTTTCCCCAGGGTAGAGGGGTCAATTACTAGGGGGCATAGGTTTAAGGTGAGAGGGGCAAAGTTTAGAGTAGATGTACGAGGCAAGTTTTTTACGCAGAGGGTAGTGGGTGCCTGGAACTCACTACCGGAGGAGGTAGTGGAAGCAGGGACGATAGGGACATTTAAGGGGCATCTTGACAAATATATGAATAGGATGGGAATAGAAGGATACGGACCCAGGAAGTGTAGAAGATTGTAGTTTAGTCGGGCAGTATGGTCGGCACGGGCTTGGAGGGCCGAAGGGCCTGTTCCTGTGCTGTACATTTCTTTGTTCTTTGTTTGTTCAGACTGTTAGATTTGGCAAAAACATTGCAGTTTACATTATCTGACAAAATGCGAAATGAGGTACTTATGGCGGGAGCTGAACATTTAAAATTGCCTGAGATACAGTCTGACTCATTGGAAATGGCAAAGATCCAGTTGCAGATTAAGGAACTTGCACATGAAAAAGAATTAAAGCAGCTTGAACACGCAATGAGAGAAAAAAAAAGAATAGCCCTAGCAGAACGAAAAGGAAGAGAAAGGGAGATACAGATCAGGGAAAGGGAAAATGAGAGAGAGTTTGAACTTCAGAAAATGACCACGATATATGACAGTCAGTTAAGATTGGCGACTGGAAAGAAAAACGTACAGTTATATCATAGAATTTACAGTGCCGAAGGAGGCCATTCGGCCCATCGAGTCTACACCGGCCCCCGGAAAAGTACCCTACCCAAGGTCAACACCTCCACCCTATCCCCATAACCCAGTAACCCTACCCAACACTAAGGCCAATTTTGGACACTAAGGGCAATTTATCATGGCCAATCCACCTAACCTGCACATCTTTGGACTGTGCGAGGAAACCGGAGAACCCGGAGGAAACCCACGCACACACGGGGAGGATGTGCAGACTCCGCAAAGACAGTGACCCAGGACGGAATCGAACCTGGGACCCTGGAGCTGTGAAGCAATTGTGCTATCCACAATGCTACCGTTGGAGGATAGTGATGAGGATGAAGCGAAAGAGCTTCACAGCCGAAGGCCTGGGGGGGGGGGGGGGGGGATCTATTTAAATATGTCCAAGCATTGCCAAGGTTTGATGAGAAGGTGGTAGAAGCCTTTTTCATTTCATTTGAGAAGGTAGCTAAACAAATGAAATGGCCACAGGACATGTGGATATTACTGATTCAAACAAAGCTGGTAGGTAGGGCGAGTGAAGTGTTTGCATCACTATCAGAGGAGGTATCTGGGTCGTATGAGGAGGTGAAAAAATCCATCTTAGGTGCATATGAACTAGTGTCTGAAGCCTACAGACAAAGGTTTAGAAATTTAAGGATAGAACCTGGTCAAACATACATGGAGTTTGAAAGGATCAAACAGAGTAATTTTGATAGGTGGAGAAGGGCTTTGAAAATAGACCAAACGTATGAAGCTCTCAGAAAAATTATACTTTTGGAGGAGTTTAAAAATTCAATTCCTGATGTAGTGAGAACTCATATGGAAGAGCAGAGGGTTAAAACTGCGAGATTAGCAGCAGAAATGGCAGATGATTATGAATTAGTTCATAAATTAAAGTTTGGTTTCCGACATCAGTTTCAGCCAGTGAGGGATAGAAACTGGGGACATGAGAAATACTCGTGGTAAAGGTAAAGGAGATCTGTTGGGAGATAATAAGGAGGAGTGTACCTCAGATTAAAAAGGAAATCCAGGAGGGTGGAAGAGACATGAAAAGTTTCAAATGTTTTCACTGTAATAAACTAGGCCATGTAAAGTCACAGTGTTGGTGATGGAAGAAAAGCACTGGGAAGGCTGATGTGGTGAAACAGGATAAGGCAGTGGGGTTTGTTAGAGTGGTAAAGGAAAGCCCAAGGGAAGCGAAGGAGGTGCAAACGATTGAACAGCCTGATCAAGAAGTAATTGTTAAGAAGGTGCCAGATGTATTTAAGGAATTTACTTGTGTTGATAAAGTTTACTCATGTGTATCAGGAGGAGCAAGTAAAGAAGTTACAATTTTAAGAGATACAGGGGCTAGTCAATCTTTAATGGTAAGAGATGAGGAATTAGGTAGTTTGGGAAGAATGTTGCCAGAAAAGGTGGTGATATGTGGAATTCAGGGTGAGAAGTGTTCCATCATATAAGGTAAAGTTGGAAAGTCCAGTGAAGAGTGGTGAAGTGGTAGTAGGAGTAATAGAGAAACTATCTTGTCCAGGAATACAGTTTATCTTGGGTAATGATATAGCTGGATTGCAGGTGGGAGTGATGCCTACTGTGGTTGATAAGCCAGTGGAAAATCAGACAACTGAAGTGTTGAAGGACGAATATCCTGGGATTCTTCCGGATTGTGTAGTAACAAGGTCGCAAAGTCACAGGTTAAGACAAGAGGAGAAATCAGAGAGTGAAGATAAAGATGAAGTGCAATTTTCAGAAATGATTTTTGATCAGATAGTTGGAAAACAACAGGTGGAGGATGAGGCGGATATTTTTAGTTCAGGAAAATTGGCGGATACAACATAAAGATGTAGAAATAAACCAGATGTATCAGAAAGCATACACGGAAGAGAAATCTGCATGTATACCAGAGTGTTATTACCATAAAAGTAATGTCTTGATGAGAAAATGGAGACCTGTACGTATGCAGGCAGATGAAAAGTGGGCAGAGGTTCATCAAGTAGTATTGCCGGTAGGGTATAGAAAGGAGGTGTTGTGAGTTGCACATGAGGTATCAGTGGGAGATCATTTGGGAGTAAGGAAAACTCAAGCGAAAATCGAAGAACATTTTTATTGGCCTGGACTACATAAAGAAGAACAAAGAAAAATTACAGCACAGGAACAGGCCCTTCGGCCCTCCAAGCCTGCGCCGATCCAGAGCCTCTGTCTAAAACCGTCGCCTATTTGCTAAGGATCTGTATCCCTCTGCTCCCTGCCCATTCATGTATCTGTCTAGATACATCTTAAATGACGCTATCGTGCCTGCCTCTACCACCTCCGCTGGCAATGCGTTCCAGGCACCCACCACCCTCTGCGTAAAGAACTTTCCACGCATATCTCCCTTAAACTTTTCCCCTCTCACCTTGAACTAGTGACCCCTAGTAATTGAGTCCCCCACTCTGGGAAAAAGCTTCTTGCTATCCACCCTGTATACCTCTCATGATTTTGTAGACCTCAATGAGGTCCCCCCTCAACCTCCGTCTTTCTAATGAAAATAATCCTCATCTATTCAACCTCTCTTCATAGCTAGCACCCTCCATATCAGGCAACATCCTGGTGAACCTCCTCTGCACCTTCTCCAAAGCATCCACATCCTTTTGGTAATGTGGCGACCAGAACTGTACGCAGTATTCCAAATGTGGCCGAACCAAAGTCTTACACAACTGTAACATGACCTACCAACTCTTGTACTCAATACCCCTTCCGATGAAGGAATGCATGCCGTATGCCTTCTTGACCACTCTATCGACCTGCGCAGCCACCTTCAGGGTACAATGGACCTAAACACCCAGATCTCTCTGTACATCAATTTTCCCCAGAGCCTTTTCATTTATCGTATAGTTCCCTCTTGAATTGGATCTTCCAAAATGCATCACCTCGCATTTGCCCGGATTGAACTCCATCTGCCAATTCTCCGCCCAACTCTCCAATCTATCTATATTCTGCTGTATTCTCTAACAGTCACCTTTACTATCTGCTACTCCACCAACCTTAGTGTCATCTGCAAACTTGCTAATCAGACCACCTCTACCTTCCTCCAGATCAATTATGTATATCACAAACAACAGTGGTCCCAGCAAGGATCCCTGTGGAACACCACTGGTCACAGTTCTCCATTTTGAGAAACTCCCTTCCACTACTACTCTCTGTCTCCTGTTGCCCAGCCGGTTCTTTATCCATCTAGCTAGTACACCCTGGACCCCATGATACTTCACTTTCTCCATCAGCCTACCATGGGGAACCTTATCAAATGCCTTACTGAAGTCCATGGAGATGACATCTACAGCCCTTCCCTCATCAATCAACTTTGTCACTTCTTCAAAGAATTCTATTAAGTTGGTAAGACATGACCTTCCCTGCACAAAACCATGTTGCCTGCCACTGATAAGCCCATTTTCTTCCAAATGGGAATAGATCCTATCCCTCAGTATCTTCTCCAGTAGCTTCCCTACCATTGACGTCAGGCTCACCGGTCTATAATTACCTGGATTATCCCTGCTACCCTTCTTAAACAAGGGGACAACATTAGCAATTCTCCAGTCCTCCGGTACCTCACCCGTGTTCAAGGATGGTGCAAAGATATCTGTTCAGGCCCCAGCTATTTCCTCTCTCACTTCCCTCAGTAACCTGGGATAGATCCCATCCGGACCTGGGGACTTGTCCACCTTAATGCCTTTTAGAATACCCAACACATCCTCCCTCCTTATGCCGACTTGACATAGAGTAATCAAACAACTATCCCTAACCTCAACATCCGGAATGCAGAATATTTGGCTAATGGTAAAGTTCTTGGAAGTGTGGATGAGCAGAGGGATCTCGGTGTCCATGTACATAGATCCCTGAAAGTTGCCACCCAGGTTGATAGGGTTGTGAAGAAGGCCTATGGAGTGTTGGCCTTTATTGGTAGATATTGGTGATTCACCTGAGGAAGGAGCAGCGCTCCGAAAGCTAGTGACATCGAAACAAACCTGTTGGACTTTAACCTGGTGTTGTAAGACTTCGTACTTTATTGGTAGAGGGATTGAGTTCCGGAGTCGGGAGGTCATGTTGCAGCTGTACAGAACTCTGGTACGGCCGCATTTGGAGTATTGCGTACAGTTCTGGTCACCGCATTATAGGAAGGACGTGGAAGCTTTGGAGCGGGTGCAGAGGAGATTTACCAGGATGTTGCCTGGTATGGAGGGAAAATCTTATGAGGAAAGGCTGATGGACTTGAGGTTGTTTTCGTTGGAGAGAAGAAGGTTAAGAGGAGACTTAATAGAGGCATACAAAATGATCAGGGGGTTAGATAGGGTGGACAGTGAGAGCCTTCTCCCGCGGATGGAAATGGCTGGCACGAGGGGACATAGCTTTAAACTGAGGGGTAATAGATATAGGACAGAGGTCAGAGGTAGGTTCTTTACGCAAAGAGTAGTGAGGCCGTGGAATGCCCTACCTGCTACAGTGGTGAACTCGCCAACATTGAGGGCATTTAAAAGTTTATTGGATAAACATATGGATGATAATGGCATAGTGTAGGTTAGATGGCTTTTGTTTCGGTGTAACATCGTGGGCCGAAGGGCCTGTACTGCGCTGTATCGTTCTATGTTCTATCCGTCATGTCCCTCTCCTCGGTGAATACCGATGCAAAGTACTCGTTAAGAATCTCACCCATTTTCTCTGACACCTTTTAAGAAATGGGGGTTTATTGATTAGCTGTACTGGGTGTACCTTTAGGAAATGGGTGTTTATTAGAGAGCTGAAGTGATGTCAGAGAGTGGGTGGAGCTGGGCTGACTGTCTGCTTTACTTTCATTTTTGAGCAGCCTGCTATAGAGTGAGTTTTTAGTTTTGTTTTCAAAGAGAAGAGCTGCAGTGAAAGCCAGCAGATGTGCATGGATCTCTCTGCAAACTAAAGACTGTCTCCAAATCAATTGGGGGATTTCAAAGTGCTGACTGCTCTCAATAGTGAATTTAAATCTGATCTTTGTGTTAAAAAGGGTCTTTTGTCTTCCGGATGTTGTTTGGGAATTTATTAAGGGTTATCTGTCGTTAACTGTATTCTTTGGGGATTTATTGATGTTGATAGTTGTTAAGATGTTTACTGTGGGTTTATAAAGTGTTAACTGGTTTCATAAATAAACATTGTTTTAATTTAAAGGTACTGTAGATTTCTGTTTGCATCACACCTGCAGATTGGGCCCGTGTGTTCCCCATAACCACAATCAATTAAAGGTTCTGGGTCAGGTGAACTCCATGATACAGTTTGTGGTTCTCTAAACCCTGGCCCATAACACCCTGTATTCAGCATTCAAATTCGACCTTCCAAAATGAATCACTTCACATTTATCAAGATTGAACTCCATCTGCCACTTCTCAGCCCAGCTCTGCATCCTGTCAATGCCCTGTTGTAACCTGCAACAACCCTCAACACTATCTACAACTCCCCCACCCTTCGTGTCATCGGCAAACTTACTAACCCATCCTTCCACTTCCTCATCCAAGTCATTTATAAAAACCACAAAGAGCAGAGGTCCCAGAACAGATCCTTGTGGGACACCACTGGTCACCGACCGCCAGGCGGAATACTTACCATCCACTACCACTCGCTGTCTTCTTTCGGCCAGCCAATTCTGTATCCAGAAAGCCAATTTCCCTGTATCCCATGGCCCCAAACTTTCTGAATGAGCCTACCATGGGGAACCTTATCAATTGCTTGATTGAAATCCATATACACCACACCCACTGCCCGACCTTCATCAATGTGTCTTGTCACATCCTCAAAGAATTCAATGAGGCTTGTGAGGCATGACCTGCCCCTCACAAAGCTATGCTGACTATCTTTAATTAAACTATGCTTTTCTAAATAATCATAAATCCGATCTCTCAGAATCCTTTCCAATATTTTGCTCACCACAGATGTAACACTGATGGGTCTGTAATTCCCAGGGATTTCCCTATTCCCTTTCTTGAACAGGTGAACAACATTCGCTCCCTCCAATCATCCGGTACTCTTCCAGTGGAGAGTGAGGACGCAAAGATCATTGCCAAAGGCGCAGCAATCTCCTCCCTTGCTTCCCGCAGTAACCTTGGGTATATCCCATCAGGCCCAGGGGACATATCTATCCTGATGCTTTTCAAAATTTCCAACACATCCTCTTTCTTAATATCAAACTGTTCGAGTCTATTAACCTGGTTCACACTATTCTCATGAGCAACAAGGTCCTTCTCTCTAGTGAATACTAAAGCAAAATATTCATTTAGGGCCTCAGACTCTAGGCACAAGTTCCCTCCACTATCCCTGATCGGCCCTACTCTCACTCTGATCATCCTCTTATTTCTCACATAAGTGTAGAGCGCCTTGGGGTTTTCCCTAATCCTTCCCGCCAGGGCTTTTTCATGCCCCCTTCCAGCTCTCCCCAGTATATTTTTGAGTTCCTTCCTGGCTACCTTGTAACCCTCTAGAGCCGAGTCAGATCCTTGCTTCCTCAACCTTACGTAAGCTTCCTTCTTCCTCGTGACTAGAAGCTCCACTTCTCTTGTCATCCAAGGCTCCTTCACCTTATCATTCCTTCCTCGTCTCAGTGGGACAAAACTATCCAGCACTCGCAGCAAGTGCTCCTTAAACAACCCCCACATTACTGTTGTGCATTTCCCCAAGAATAATTGTTCCCACTTTATGCTCCTTAGCTCCTGTCTATTAGCAGTATAATTTCCCCTCCCCCAATTAAATACCTTCCCATATTGTCTGTTCCTATCCCTCTCCATGACTATGGTAAAGGTCAAGGAGTTGTGGTCACTGTCACCGAAATGCTCTCCCACTGAGATATCTGACACCAGGCCTGGTTTGTTGCCGGGCACCAAGTCAAATATGGCCTTTCCCCTAGTCGGCCTATCTACATATTGAGTCAGGAATCCTTCCTGTACACACCTGACAAAATCTGCTCCATCCAATCCATTTGCACTAAGGAGGTTCCAGTCAATATTAGGGAAGTTGAAGTCACCCATGACAAAAACTCTGTTACTTCTGCACTTTTCCAAGATCTGCCGCCCAATCGGTTTGTCTATCTCTCTGCTGCTATTGGGGGTCTATAGAAAACTCCCAATAAAGTGACTGCTCCTTCCTTGTTTCTGACTTCCACCCAAACTGACTCAGTAGACAAACCCTCCTCAACTACCTCACTTTCTGCAGCTGTGTTGCACTCCCTAATTAATAGTGCCACTCCCCCTCCTCTTTTACCTCCCTCCCTATTCTTCTGAAAACATCTAAACCCCGGAACATCAGGCAACCATTCCTGCCCCTGTGAAATCCATGTCTCCCTAATGGCCACAACATCGTAGTTCCAAGTACTGATCGCAGACTCAGAAGGAGGTGCCCCGTACCCAGAGGCACGTGGCCCAGACACTGGCCGATGTAGTTCACACCCAGAGGGGCGCGGCCCAGTCACTGGCTGATGTGGCACAGACCCTCAGTATGGTGGCACAGTCCCAGATGGAGGTGGGCCACTCCCTGTGCTCCATGGCCATGAACCTGCAGACCCTTGTCGAGACCAGAGCAGGCCTCCAGGACTGGCAGCGTCAGATGGCGGGGGGTGGCACCGCTTGTACACCCGTCCCATGGAGTAACCCGGGGGCCATCAGGCACCCCGAGGGAGGAGGAGGTCATGGGGCCCATGCGGGGTGCCTGAGCAGCATCCGGGCCCATCCAGGCCGGGTCGCCCCAGGGACGTGCACCAACGGGGACCCTTGTCGCAGGGCAGGAGTCACAGCAGGCCGCCTCCACTCCTGCTGTACTGTCCGGGGAAACACCTAGGCGTAGTGTTAGGGCCCGTAAGGCCAAAAGGTTAGACACCAGTTAAGTTGGCACGGGTGCAGGGCACATTGAGTTATAGGGGCTAGGGCGCAGAATGTATATATTTGTTCACAACAAACACATGTTCACACCATTCAAACCTGCCTTGGTGCTCTGTCTGGGGCGGTCAGTGCTGGCCGTTGGGAGGTGGGGGATGTGCAGCCCAGTGGATGGACCATGCTCCCCCGCCCATCGCCCCCCCCCCCCCCCCTCCCCCCGCCCCGACCATCCCCACTACTCCCACCCCAAGGACCCAACGGGACCTGTGATGGACTGGCCAGCCCGCATGCAGGGAAGGTGCTACTGTGGGCATGAGTCAGACATTGTCATACAGTGTGGAGCATGGAGCTCATTGCAGAGCAGGTTGTCATCATCCTCCATCCCATGGACCAGACCTGCTGTCACTGCCAACCCAGTGCCCCCAGCTCGTAGCGGCGCATGTATGTATAACGGAGGGTATGTGCATGCGGGTGGTTTGGTGGTGTGGGAGGTGAGGTGGGATTGGGTCTGGGATGGTGGTGTCCGTGTCCCTGGCCAGCAACCCCCCACCCCCCCTAGTCGGTGAAACGTGAGGCGATGAGGGCATCCCGTGCGCGCAGGCCCTGGCGATGCCGTTAGGCGGCCTCCCGTGCCTGGCCAAGCCCCATGTCCCGCTCATTGTTCCCCCTCCCCCTCATCCTCCTCATCTGACAAGGCATGCCCTTCCTCCTCATCCTTCTCCAGCTCATCACCCCTCTGCTGGGCTATATCTTGGTGTCCATGTACATAGATCCCTGAAAGTTGCCACCCAGGTTGAGAGGGTTGTTCAGAAGGCGTACGGTGTGTTAGCTTTTATTGGTAGAGGGATTGAGTTTCAGAGCCATGAGGTCATGTTGCAGCTATACAAAACTCTGGTGCGGCCGCATTTGGAATATTGCGTGCAGTTCTGGTCGCCGCATTATAGGAAGGATGTGGAAGCATTGGAAAGGGTGCAGAGGAGGTTTACCAGAATGTTGCCTGGTATGGAGGGAAGATCGTATGAGGACAGGCTGAGGGACTTGAGGCTGTTTTCGTTAGAGAGAAGAAGGTTAAGAGGTGACTTAATTGAGGCATACAAGATGATCAGAGGATTAGATAGGGTGGACAGTGAGAGCCTTTTTACTCGGATGGTGATGTCTAGCACGAGGGGACATAGCTTTAAATTGAGGCGAGATAGATATCGGACAGATGTCAGAGGTAGGTTCTTTACTCAGAGAGTAGTAAGAACATAGAACAGAACAGGCCCTTCGGCCCACGATGTTGTGCCGAACCTTTGTCCTAGATTAATGATAGATTATCATTGAATCTACAATGCAGAAGGAGGCCATTCGGCCCCCTGAGTCTGCACCAGCTCTTGGAAAGAGCACCCTACCCAAACTCAACACCTCCACCCAACACCAAGGGCAATTTGGACATTAAGGGCAATTTATCATTGGCCAATTCACCGAACCCGCACATCTTTGGACTGTGGGAGGAAACCGGAGCACCCGGAGGAAACCCACGCAGACACGGGGAGGACGTGCAGACTCCGCACAGACAATGACCCAAGCCGAAATCGAACCTGGGACCATGGATCTGTGAAGCAATTGTGCTATCCACAATGCTACCGTGCTGCCCTTAAGAACAAATAAATCTACACTATATCATTTTCCCGTAATCCATGTACCTATCCAACAGCTGCTTGAAGGTCACTAATGTTTCCGACTCAACTACTTCCACAGGCAGTGCATTCCATGCCCCCACTACTCTCTGGGTAAAGAACCTACCTCTGATATCCCTCCTATATCTTCCACCTTTCACCTTAAATTTATGTCCCCTTGTAATGGTGTGTTCCACCTGGGGAAAAAGTCTCTGACTGTCTACTCTATCTATTCCCCTGATCATCTTATAAACCTCTATCAAGTCGCCCCTCATCCTTCTCCGCTCTAATGAGAAAAGGCCTAGCACCCTCAACCTTTCCTCGTAAGACCTACTCTCCATTCCAGGCAACATCCTGGTAAATCTTCTTTGCACCTTTTCCAGAGCTTCCACATCCTTCCTAAAATGAGGCGACCAGAACTGTACACAGTACTCCAAATGTGGCCTTACCAAAGTTTTGTACAGCTGCATCATCACCTCACGGCTCTTAAATTCAATCCCTCTGTTAATGAACGCGAGCACACCATAGGCCTTCTTCACAGCTCTATCCACTTGAGTGGCAACTTTCAAAGATGTATGAACATAGACCCCAAGGTCTCTCTGCTCCTCCACAATGCCAAGAACTCTACCGTTAACCCTGTATTCCGCATTCATATTTGTCCTTCCAAAATGGACAACCTCACACTTTTCAGGGTTAAACTCCATCTGCCACTTCTCAGCCCAGCTCTGCATCCTATCTATGTCTCTTTGCAGCCGACAACAGCCCTCCTTACTATCCACAACTCCACCAATCTTCGTATCGTCTGCAAATTTACTGACCCACCCTTCAACTCCCTCATCCAAGTCATTAATGAAAATCACAAACAGCAGAGGACCCAGAACTGATCCCTGCGGTACACCACTGGTAACTGGGATCCAGGCTGAATATTTGCCATCCACCACCACTCTCTGACTTCTATCGGTTAGCCAGTTTGTTATCCAACTGGCCAAATTTCCCACTATCCCATGCCTCCTTACTTTGTGCAGAAGCCTACCATGGGGAACTTTATCAAATGCCTTACTAAAATCCATGTACACTACATCCACTGCTTTACCTTCATCCACATGCTTGGTCACCTCCTCAAAGAATTCAATAAGATTTGTAAGGCAAGACCTACCCCTCACAAATCCGTGCTGACTATCCCTAATCAAGCAGTGTCTTTCCAGATGCTCAGAAATCCTATCCTTCAGTACCCTTTCCATTACTTTGCCTACCACCGAAGTAAGACTAACTGACCTGTAATTCCCAGGGTTATCCCTAGTTCCTTTTTTGAACAGGGGCACGACATTCGCCACTCTCCAATCCCCTGGTACCACCCCTGTTGACAGTGAGGACGAAAAGATAATTGCCAACGGCTCTGCAATTTCATCTCTTGCTTCCCATAGAATCCTTGGATATATCCCGTCAGGCCCGGGGGACTTGTCTATCCTCAAGTTTTTCAAAATGCCCAACACATCTTCCTTCCTAACAAGTATTTCCTCGAGCTTACCAATCTGTTTCACACTGTCCTCTCCAACAATATCGCCCCTCTCATTTGTAAATACAGAAGAAAAGTACTCATTCAAGACCTCGCCTATCTCTTCAGACTCAATACACAATCTCCCGCTACTGTCCTTGATCGGACCTACCCTCGCTCTAGTCATTCTCATATTTCTCACATATGTGTAAAAGGCCTTGGGGTTTTCCTTGATCCTACCCGCCAAAGATTGTTCATGCCCTCTCTTAGCTCTCCTAATCCCTTTCTTCAGTTCCCTCCTGGCTATCATGTATCCCTCCAATGCCCTGTCTGAACCTTGTTTCCTCAGCCTTACATAAGTCACCATTTTCCTCTTAACAAGACATTCAACCTCTCTTGTCAACCATGGTTCCCTCACTCGACCATCTCTTCCCTGCCTGACAGGGACATACATATCAAGGACACGTAGCACCTGTTCCTTGAACAAGTTCCACATTTCACTTGTGTCCTTCCCTGACAGACTATGTTCCCAACTTATGCACTTCAATTCTTGTCTGACAACATCGTATTTACCCTTCCCCCAATTGTAAACCTTGCCCTGTTGCACGTACCTATCCCTCTCCATTACTAAAGTGAAAGTCACAGAATTGTGGTCACTATCTCCAAAATGCTCCCCCACTAACAAATCTATCACTTGCCCTGGTTCATTACCCAGTACTAAATCCAATATTGCCCCTCCTCTGGTTGGACAATCTACATACTGTGTTAGAAAAGCTTCCTGGACACACTGCACAAACACCACCCCATCCAAACTATTTGATCTAAAGAGTTTCCACTCAATATTTGGGAAGTTAAAGTCGCCCATGACTACTACCCTATGACTTCTGCACCTTTCCAAAATCTGTTTCCCAATCTGTTCCTCCACATCTCTGCTACTATTGGGGGGCCTATAGAAAACTCCTAACAAGGTGACTGCTCCTTTCCTATTTCTGACTTCAACCCATACTACCTCAATAGGGTGATACTCCTCGAACTGCCTTTCTGCAGCTGTTATACTATCTCTAATTAATAATGCCACCCCCCCACCTCTTTTACCACCCTCCCTAATCTTATTGAAACATCTATAACCAGGGACCTCCAACAACCATTTCTGCCCCTCTTCTATCCAAGTTTCCGTGATGGCCACCACATCGTAGTCCCAAGTACCGATCCATGCCTTAAGTTCACCCACCTTATTCCTGATGCTTCTTGCGTTGAAGTATACACACTTCAACCCATCTCCGTGCCTGCAAATACTCTCCTTTGTCAGTGTTCCCTTCCCCACTGCCTCATTACATGCTTTGGCGTCCTGAATATCGGCTACCTTAGTTGCTGGACTACAAATCCGGTTCCCATTCCCCTGCCAAATTAGTTTAAACCCTCCCGAAGAGTACTAGCAAACCTCCCTCCCAGGATATTGGTGCCCCTCTGGTTCAGATGCAACCCGTCCTGCTTGTACAGGTCCCACCTTCCCCAGAATGCGCTCCAATTATCCAAATATCTGAAGCCCTCCCTCCTACACCATTCCTGCAGCCACGTGTTCAACTGCACTCTCTCCCTATTCCTAGCCTCGCTATCACGTGGCACCGGCAACAAACCAGAGATGACAACTCTGTCTGTCCTGGCTTTCAACTTCCAGCCTAACTCCCTAAACTTGTTTATTACCTCCACACCCCTTTTCCTACCTATGTCGTTGGTACCAATGTGCACCACGACTTCTGGCTGCTCCCCCTCCCCCTTAAGGATCCTGAAGACACGATCCGAGACATCCCTGGCCCTGGCACCCGGGAGGCAACATACCTTCCGGGAGTCTCGCTCGCGACCACAGAATCTCCTATCTATTCCCCTAACCATTGAATCTCCTCCAACTATTGCTTTTCTATTCTCCCCCCTTCCCTTCTGAGCCCCAGAGCCAGACTCAGTGCCAGAGACCTGGCCGCTAGGGCCTTCCCCCGGTAGGTCATCCCCCCCAACAGCATCCAAAACGGTATACTTGTTTTGAAGGGGAACGGCCACGAGGGATCCCTGCACTGTCTGCCTGTTTGTTTTTTTCCCCCTGACTGTAACCCAGCTATTCTTGTCCTGTACCTTGGGTGTGGTTACCTCCCTGTAACTCTTCTGAATCACCCCCTCTGCCTCCCGGATGATCCGAAGTTCATCCAGCTTCAGCTCCAGTTCCCTAACACGGTCTTTGAGGAGCTGAAGTTGGGTGCACTTCCCGCAGGTATAGTCAGTGGGGACACCGGTGGTATCCCTCACCACCCACATCCTACAGGAGGAGCATGTAACTGGCCTAGCCTCCATCCCCTCTTACCTTACAGAATATATCTGCTGTGTGGACTAACTAGATCTCCGCCCTCCGACTCTGCTCCCAGTCAGCTACACTTCCTGTAAACTCCTGGCTCTCTTCGCACTCTTTGCGGAAATGTCGGAAACAAAATGAAAGGAGCACCTTACTCCCTCCTCACCTAACTCCCTCGGTCACCAAACTCTCACTATCGCACTCAAAAAGCACCAAATTCAGCACTCCCTCGGTCACCAAACTCTCACTATCGCACTCAAAAAGCACCAAATTCAGCACTCCCTCGGTCACCAAACTCTCACTATCGCACTCAAAAAGCACCAAATTCAGCACTCAGTGCAAACGAATAAGGGCGTGGAATGCCCTGCCTGCAACAGTAGTGGACTCACCAACACTAAGGACATTCAAATGGTCATTGGATAGACATATGGACGATAAGGGAATAGTGTAGATGGGCTTTAGAGTGGTTTCACAGGTCGGCGCAACATCGAGGGCCGAAGGGCCTGTACTGCGCTGTAATGTTCTATGTTCTATGCTCTAAGTTCATCTCCCTTATTCCTGACACTCCTTGCATTGAAACAGACACATTTTAACCCATTCCACTGAGTACAACTTTTGCCCTATCAACTGTGTATCCTTCCTCACAGACTTGCTGCATACTATTTCTGCCTGTTCAACAGCTACTCTATCCTCTGATCCATAGATCTGGTTCCCAACCCCCTACCAAACTAGTTTAAACCCTCCCGAAGAGCTCTCGCAAACCTCCCACCCAGGATATTGTGCCCCCCCAGTTTAGGTTCAATCCGTCCTTCATGTACAGGTCCCACCTTCCCCAGAAGATATACCAATGATCCACATATCTGAGGCCTTCCCCCCTGCACCAGCCCTGTAGCCACATGTTCAGCTGCACTCGCTCTCTGTTCCTTGCCTCACTTGCACGTGGCACCGGGAGCAATCCTGAGATCACTACTCTGCTCGTCCTGCTCTTTAGCTTCCAACCTAACTCCCTGAAATCACTTTTTAGATCCTCATCCCTTTTCTTAGCTATGTCGTTGGTGCATATGTGCACCACGACTTCTGGTTGCTCCCCCTCCCCGTCAAGAATCCTGTAGACTCGATCCGAGACATCCCTGGCCCTGGCACCCGGGAGGCAACATACCTTCCGGGAGTCTCGCTCGCGACCACAGAATCTCCTATCCATTCCCCTAACCGTTGAGTCTCCTATCACTGTTGCTTTTCTATTCTCGCCACCTGCCCCCCCCCCCCCCCCCCCTCCCCCCCCACCCTTCCCTTCTGAGCCACAGAGCCAGACTTAGTGCCAGAGACCTGGCCGCTAGGGCCTTCCCCCGGTGGGTCATCCCCCCCAACAGCATCCAAAACGGTATACTCGTTTTGAAGGGGAACGGCCACGAGGGATCCCTGCACTGTCTGCCCGTTCGTTTTCTTTCCCCTGACTGCAACCCAGCTACTCTTGTCCTGAATCTTAGGTGTGGTTACCTCCCTGTAACTCTTCTCTATCACCCCCTCTGCCTCCCAGATGATCCAAAGTTCATCCAGCTCCAGTTCCCTAACGCGGTCTCTGAGGAGCTGGAGTTGGGTGCACTTCCCGCAGGTATAGTCAGCGGGGACACCGGTGGTATCCCTCACCACCCACAGCCTACAGCATGCAACTGCCCTAGCCTCCATCCCCTCTCATCTGAATTCACAAAGAGATTTAAAGGTGAAAAAAGAAGAAAAATAAAGATAGATAGAGAGATTTCGGATAGATGCAAAAGTAACAGGGTTGTTGTGGTCGGGGGTTTTAATTTCCCCTATATTGACTGGGACTCACTTAGGTTTGGATGGGGCAGAGTTTGCAAGGTGTATCCAGGAACACCTCTTGATGCAATATGTAGATAGTCCGACTGGGGAGAACTGGACCTGGTATTGGGGAATGAGCCTGGACAGGTGGTTGAGATTTCTGTAGGGGAACATTTTGGGAGTAGTGACCACAATTCCGTAGGTTTTAGGATACTTTTGGACAGGGATGAGGGTAACCCTTGGGTTTAGGTGCTAAACTGGGGAAAGGCAAATTCCAATAACATTAGACAGGAATTGAAGAATTTGGATTGGGTGCGGCTGTTGGAGGGTAAATCAACATCGGAAATGTGGGAGTCTTTCAAGCGACAGTTGATTAGGGTTCAGGAAAGTCACGTTCCTGAGAGAACGAAGGATAAGTATGGGAAGTTTAGAGAGCCTTGGATAATGAGGGATATTGTGAACCTCGTATAAAAGAAAAAGGAGGCATTTGTACAGTCTAGAAGAGTGGGAACAGTCGAAGCCCTTGAGGAGTATAAAGAAAGTAGGAAGGTATTTAAGAGGGAAATTAGGAGGGCTAGAGTACTATGCATCAGTGTTCACCAAAGGACTTTGTGGAAGATGATTCATGGCCAGGGTGTGTGGACAGTCTGGGTCATGTTGACATCGAAAAGGAGGAGGCATTGAGTCTTCTAAAAGACATTCAGGTAGATAAATCATGGTCGGCGCAGGCTTGGAGGGTCGAAGGGCAGGTTCCTGTGCTGTACTTTTCTTTGTTCTTTGTTCTTTGTATTAAAAGTCAGAGCGATCTGGGCGTACAAGTCCACAGGTCTTTGAAAGTGACAACACAAGTGGACAAGGTAGTCAAGAAAGCACACGGAATTCTTGCCTTCATTTGACGGGGCATTAAGTATAACAACTGGCAAGTCATGCTACACTGTGTCAGTGCGGGTGCTTCATTATTGTGTTTTGTGAAGAGGATATTTTTTCTGCAGGCATCAGGAGGTCCAATATTTTCCAACATAGGAAGTTACTCAAGCTGTGTTGGTCTCAATAACCCAGAAATAATCCTCACAGATTTCCCAGAAGTGAATGTTTTCCACATATGTGTGGTGTCTCCTGAGCCAGGTTGAACAACTGTACTTTTTTTCATTCATGGGATGTGGTCTTCACTGACTAAGCCAGCATTTATTGCCCATACATAAATGCTCTTGGGAAGGTGGTGGTGAGCCTTCCTGAAACCTGCAGCCCATGTGGTGTAGGTACACCCACTGTGCTGTTACGGAAGGAGTTCCAGGAGACAATGAAGGAACAGCGAAATAGTTCTGGGTCAGGATAGTGTGTGGCTTGGAGGGGAACTTGTAGCTGCTGGTGTTCCAATGCATCCGCTGCTCTTGTTCTCCAGGTGGCTGAGGCTCCGGGTTTGGAAGGTGCTGTTGGTAAATTGGTAAATTGCTGCAGTGCATCTTGTAGATGGTACACACGGCTGCCACTGGATCAGTGGTGGAGGGAGTGAATGTTGAAGGTGGTGAATGGAGTGTCAATTAAGCAGACATTGTTGTCCTAGATGGTGTTGAGTGTCTTGAGTGTTGTTGCAGCTGCACTCAGACATGCAAGAGGAAATTGAGCTCCAACAACCAGAATTATCTTCCTTTGCGCTATGTATCACTCCAACCAGTGAAGAGTTTTCCCTTGATTCACATCGACTTCAGTTTTGCTAAGGTTCCTTGATGCTACATTCAGTCAAATATAGTCACTCTCACCTCGCCCCTTGAGTTCAGCTCTTTATCCGTGTTTAGATCAAAGCTGTGAAAGAATGAATGGCCTTGACAGAATCCAAACTGAGCATCAGTGAGCAGGTTGTTGCTGTGTAAGTGTCACTTTATAACACTCTCAACGACACCTTTCATTACTTTGCTGAATATTGTGTAGACCTAGTGGGCAGTTATTGGCCAGGTTGAATTAGAGTCATAGAGTCAGAGAGGTTTACAGCATGGAAACAGGCCCTTTGGTCCAACTTGTCCATGCTGCCCAGTTTTTACCACTAAGCTCGTCCCAATTGTCCGCATTTGGCCCGAAGGGCCTGTTTCTATGCTGTAAACCACTATGATTCTATGACTCTACCATTAACTGAGTAGATCCTGCCCCGATTCGATCTACCAAAATGCATCACCTCACATTTATCTGAATTAAACTCCATCTGCCATTCATCGGCCCACTGACCCAATTGATCAACACCAGGTTAAAGTCCAACAGGTTTGTTTCAAATCACGAGCTTTCGGAGCACTGCTCCTTCCTCAGGTGAATGAAGAGGTAGGTTCCAGAAACATGTATGTAGACAAAGTCAAAGGTGCAAGATGATACTTTGAATGCGAGCATTTACAGGTAATTAAGTCTGTACAGATCCAGTGAGAGGGGTAATCCCAGGTTCGAGGTGTGAATTGTCTCAAGCCAGGACAGTTGGTAGGATTACACAAGCCCAGGCCAGATGGTGGGGGGTGAATGTAATGCGACATGAATCCAAGGTCCCGGTTCAGGCCGTACTCATGTGTACGGAACTTGGCTATAGGTTTCTGCTCGGCGATTCTGCGTTGTCGCGCGTCCTGAAGGCCGCCTTGGAGAACGCTTACCCGGAGATCAGAGGCTGAATTCCCTTGACTGCTGAAGTGTTCCCCGACTGGAAGGGAACATTCCTGCCTGGTGATTGTCGCGTGATGTCTGTTCATCCGTTGTCGCAGCGTCTGCATGGTCTCGCCAATGTACCACGCTTCGGGACATCCTTTCCTGCAACGTATGAGGTAGACAACGTTGGCCGAGTCGCACGAATATGTACCATGTACCTGGTGGGTGGTGTTTTCACGTGTAATGGTGGTACCCATGTCGATGATCTGGCACGTCTTGCAGAGATTGCCATGGCAGGGTTGTGTGGTGTCGTGGTCGCTGTTCTGAAGGCTGGGTAGTTTGCTGCAAACAATGGTTTGTTTGAGGTTGCGCGGTTGTTTGAAGACAAGTAGTGGGGGCGTGGGGATGACCTTGGCAAGATGTTCATCTTCATCGATGATGTGTTGAAGGCTGCGGAGATGTTGTCGTAGTTTCTCCGCTCCGGGGAAGTACTGGACGATGAAGGGTATTCTGTCGGTTGTGTCCCGTGTTTGTCTTCTCAAGAGGCTAGTGCAGTTTTTTGCTGTGGCACGTTGGAACTGTCGATCGATGAGTTGAGCGCCATATCCCATTCGTACGAGGGCATATTTGAGCATCTGTTGATGTCTGTTACGCTCCTCCTCGTCTGAGCAGATCCTGTGTATACAGAGGGCTTGTCCATAGGGGTTGGCTTCTTTAATGTGTTTAGGGTGGAAGCTGGAGAAGTGGAGCATCATGAGGTTATCCGTGGGTTTGCGGTAAAGCGAAGTGCTGAGGTGACCGTCCTTGATGGAGATGAGTGTGTCCAAGAATGCAACCGACTTTGGAGAGTGGTCCATGGTGAGTCTGATGGTGGGATGGAACTTATTGATGTCATCGTGTAGTCGTTTCAGTGATTCTTCGCCGTGGGTCCGGTCACAGGTCCAGTTTGAAAAACAACACTCCACAACCACCCTTTGTCTTCTATCGTCAAACCAGTTTTATATCCAATTGGCTACCTCACCCTCAATCCTGTGAGATTTAACCTTTTGCAACAAGCAACAGCAATACCTTGTCAAAGTCCTTGCTAATGTCCATGTAGACAACGTTGACTACACTGCCCTCATCTACCTTTTTGGTTACCCCTTCAATCAACGAACAAAGAACAATACAGCACTTGAACAGGCTCTTCGGCCCTCCAAGCCTGTACCGGTCATGATACCAACCTTGACCAAAGCCCTCAGCACTTCCTTGTGCCGTATCCCTCTATACCCATCCTATCCATGAATTTGTCAAGATGCCTTTTGAACGCCGTTAATGTATCTGCTTCCACAACCTGCCCTGGCAACGCGTTCCAGGCACTCACCACCCTCTGCTTAAAAAACCTGCCTCGCACATCTCCTCGAAACTTTGCCCCACGGACCTTATACCTTTGCCCCCTGGTGACTGACCCCTCCACCCTGGGAAATAGTGCCTGCCCAGCCACTCTATCCCTGCCTCTCATAATCTTGTAGACCTCTATCAGGTAACCCCTCAACCTCCATCGTTCAAATGAAAACACTCCGAGTCTATTCAGCCTCTCCGCATTGATAACACCCTCCAGACCAGGCAACATCCTGGTAAACCTCCTCTGCACCCTCTCCAAAGCCTCCACATCCTTCTGGTAGTGTAGCGACCAGAATTGTGCGCAATATTCCAAGTGCGGCCTTACCAAGGTTCTGTACAACTATAACATGACTTGCCAGTTTTTATACTCGATGCCCCGTCCAATGAAGGCAAGTATTCCATATGCTTTCTTGGCTACCTTGCCCACTTGTGTTGCCACTTTCAGAAATCTGTGGACCTGCACGCACAGATCTCTCTGACTTTCTATATTCCTCAGAGTTTTGCCATTTACGGTATATTTCCCCTCCATGTCAGACCTGCCAAACAGCATTACCTCACATTTGTCCGGATTAAACTCCATTTGCCATTTCTCTGCCCAAGTCTCCAACCTATCTATGTCCTGCTGTATCCTCTGACAATCCTCAACACTATCTGCCACTCCACCAACCTTGGAGTCATCTGCAAACTTACTAATCAGATCAGCTACATTTTCCTCCAAATTGTTTATCTACACCACAAACAACAGAGGCCCCAGCACTGATCCCTGTGGAACATCACTAGTCACAACCTTACATTCATAAAAACACCCTTCCACTGCTACCCTTTGTCTTCTGTGACCGAGCCAGTTCTGTCTTACCACCTCACCTCTGATCCCATGTGTCACGACCTCCCCCTCACAAAACCATGCTGTCTATCGCTAATGATTCCATTTCTTTCCATATGGGTATAAATCCTGTCCCTGAGAATTCTCTCCAATAATTTACCTAATATCGACGTGAGGCTCACCGGCCTATAGTTTCCTGCATTATCCCTGCTACCTTTCAGAAACAGCGGTATCACATTAGCTATTCTCCAGTCCTCTGGGATCTCACCTGTAGCCAATGAGGATACAGAGATGTCAGTTAAGGCTCCAGCAATTTCCTCCCTTGTTTCCCTCAGTATTCTGGGGTAAATCCCATCCGGCCCAGGAGACTAAGAGGATATCACAGCTGTACTACGGGAGGACACCTTGGAGGGTTCAGGCAGCGAGGCAATATGGGTAGAGCTCAGGAATAGGAAGGGTGTAGTCACAATGTTGGGGGGTTTACTACAGGCCTCCCAACAGCCAGCGGGAGATAGAGGAGCAGATATGTAGGCAGATTTTGGAAAGGAGTAAAAGTAACAGGGTTGTTGTGGTGGGTGATTTTAACTTCCCCTATATTGACCAGGGCTCACTTAGTGCCAGGGGCATGGATAGGGAAGGGTTTGTAAGGAGCATCCAAGAGGGTTTCTTGAAAATGTATGTAGATAGTCAACTAGGGAAGGGGCCGTACTGGACCTGGTATTGGGGAATGAACCCTACCAGGTGGTTGATGTTTCAGTAGTGGAGCAGTTCGGGATTAGTGACCACAATTCAGTAAGCTTTAAGGTACTGATGGATAAAGATAAATGCAGTCCTCAGGTGAAGGTACTAAATTGGGGGAACGCTAATTACAATATTAGACAGGAACTGAAGAAGGTAGACTGGGGGGCAGATGTTTGAGGGCAAAATAACATCTGGCATGTAGGAGGCTTTCAAGTGTAAGTTGATAGGAATTCAGGACCAGCACGTTCTTGTAAGGATGAAGGATAAGTATGGCAAGTTTCAGGAACCTTGGATAAAGAGAGATATTGTGAGCCTATTCAAAAAGAAAAGGAAGCATTTGTCAAGGCTAGGAGGTTGGGAACAGACAAAGCTAGTGTGGAATACAAGGAAAATAGAAAGAAACTTCAGCAAGGAATCAGGAGGGCTAAAAGGGGTCACGAAAAGTAATTGGCCAATAGGATTAAGGAAATTCCCAACGCTTTATATACATATAAAAAAAAGAGCAAGAGGGTAGCCAGGGAAAGGGTTGGCCCACTCGAGGACAGTGGTGAGAATCTATGCGTGGAGCCAGAGAAAATGGGCGACGTATTAAATGAGTACTTTCTATCAGTATTCCTGTACCAGCCTCCCCGAACAGGCGGCGGAATGTGGCGACTTGGAGCTTTTCACAGTAACTTAATTTGAAGCCTACTTGTGACAATAAGCGATTTTCATTTTTTTCATTTATTCACCAAAGAGAAGGACTTGGTGGATGATGAGTCTGGGGAAGGGTGTGAAGATAGTTTGGGTCATTTGAGATCATTTGAGAAAAACATTAAGGTAGACAAGTCCCCAGGGCCTGGTCAGATATATCCCAGAATACTGAAAGAGGTTAAGGGAGGAAATTTCTGGGGCCTTGAGAGAAATCTTTGCATCCTCACTCGCTACAGGGGAGGTCCCCGAGGACTGGAGAATAGCTCATGTTGTTCCATTCTTTAAGAATTTTTATTTTAAATTTTAGAGTACCCAATTCATTTTTTCCAATTAAGGGGCAATTTAGCGTGGCCAATCCATCTACCCTGCACATCTTTGGGTTGGGAGGGCAAAACCCTTGCAAACACGGGGAGAATGTGCAAACTCCACATGGACAGTGACCCAGATCCGGGATCAAACCTGGGACCTCGGCGCCATGAGACAGTAGTGCTAACCACTGTGCCACCGTGCTGCCCTTTTCCATTGTTTAAGAAGGGTAGCAAGGATAATCCAGGTAATTACAGGTCAGTGAGCCTCACTTCAGTGGTCGGGAAATTATTGGAGAGGATTCTTCCAGTCAGGATTTACTCTCACTTGGAAATAAGAGGACGTATTAGCGAGAGGCAGCATGGTTTTGTGAAGAGGAGGTCGTGTGTCACAAACTTGATCGAGTTTTTCGATGAAGTGATGAAGATGATTGATGAGGACAGGGCAGTGAATGTTGTCTCCATGGATCTCAGTAAGGCCTTTGACAAGGTCCCTCAGGGCAGATTGGTACAGAAGGTGAGGTCGCACGGGATCAGAGGTGAACTGGATACAGAACTGGCTCGGTCAGAGAAGACAGAGAGTAGCAGTGGAAGGTTGCGTTCTGATTGGAGGGCTGTGACTAGTGGTGTTCCGCAGGGATCAGTGCTGGGACCTTTGCTGTTTGTCGTATATATAAATAATTTGGAGGAAAATGTAACTGCTCTGATTAGTAAGTTTGCAGACGACACAAAGGTTGGTGAAATTGCGGACAGCGATGAGGACTGTCAGAGGATACAGCAGGATTTAGATCGGCTGGAGACTTGGGCGGAGAGTTGGTGGATGAAATTTAATTCAGACAAATGTGAGGTAATGCATTTTGGAAGGTTTAATACAGATGGGGAATATATAGTAAATCGCAGAACCCTTAAGAGAATTGACAGGCAGAGGGATCTGGGTGTACAGGTCCACAGGTCACTGAAAGTGACAACGCAGGTGGAGAAGGTATTGAAGAAGGCATACGACATGCTTGCCTTAATCAGCTGGGGCATTTAGTATAAAAATTGGCAAGTCATGTTGCAGCTGTATAGAACCTTAGTTAGGCCATGCTTGGAGTATAGTGTTTAATTCTGGTCGCCACACTACCAGAAGGATGTGGAGGCTTTAGAGAGGGTAAAGAAAAGATTTACCAGGATGTTGCCTGGTATGGAGGACATTAGCTATGAGGAGAGGTTGGAGAAACTTGGTTTGTTCTCACTGGAACGACGGAGGTTGAGGGGCGGCCTGAAAGGAGTCCACAAGATTATGAGGGGCATGGACAGAGTGGATAGTCAGAAGCTTTTTCCCAGGGTAGAAGAGTGAATTACTAGGGGACATAGGTTTTTTAAGGTGCAAGGGGCAAGGTTTAAAGGAGATGTACAAGGCAAGTTTTTTACACAGAGGGTGGTGTGAGCCTGGAACTTGTTGCCGGTGGAGGCGGTGGAAGTAGATACAACAGTGACGTTTAAGGGGTGTCTTGACAAATACATGAATAGGATGGGAATAGAGGGATACAAACCCCAGAAGGGTAGGGGATTTTAGTTTAGACGGGCAGCATGGTCGGCGCAGGCTTGGAGGGCCGAAGAGCCTGTTCCTGTGCTGTAATTTTCTTTGCTCTTTGTTCTTGTCACTTCCTCAAATAATTCAATCAAATTTGTGATCAAGATCTTCCTTTAACAAATCCATGCTGACTATCCCTAACTGGTCCATGCCTTTCTGTGTGACAGTTAATCCTATCTCACAGGATTGATTTAACTAATTTGCCCAAAAGCAACGTAAGACTAACGGGTCTATAATTGTTTGCCATTCCTTTGATCCCTTTTTAAACAATGAACATAAGAACTAGGAGCAGGAGTAGGCCACCTGGTCCTTCGAACCTGCTGCACCATTCAATGAGATCATGGCTGATCATTTGTGGACTCAGCTCCACTTTCCGGCCTGAACACCATAACCCTTCATCCCTTTATTCTTCAAAAAACTATCTTTTTACCCTGAAAACATTGAATGAAGGAGCCTCAACTGCTTCACTGGGCAAGGAATTCCATTGATTCACAACCCTTTGGGTAAAGAAGTTCCCCCTAAACTCAGTCCTAAATCTACTTCCCCTTATTTTGAGGGAAAAGCCTAGTTCTGCTTTCACCCGTCAGTGGAAACAACCTGCCCGCATCTATCCTATCTATTCCCTTCATAATTTTATGTTTCCATAAGATCCCCCCTTCAAAATTCCAACGAGTACAGTCCCAGTCCCAGTCAAACGTAGAACTATGTTTACATTTCTCAGAAACACCAGACTTGGGTATGGAGCGAGGCCCAGGATGAGCCGGTTAAAGAAGTGAAACGATGGTTGTCCTCTTCAGAGTTGTTTACGCATTTCAACCCTTCGAAGCCATTATTCGTCACATGTGTTGCATCGCCGTATGGGAGTGGAGCAGTCCTGTCTCACCGGATGAGCGATGGCCATGAACGTCCGCTTGCCTTTGCCTCCCGGACGCTGGCTGCAACTGAGCGAAAGTACACTCAAACAGAAAAGGACGGTCTGGCGGTCGTATTTGGGGTGTAGGTATTTCTTCTGTACATCTATGGCCGTTTCTTTATCGTCACAGATCACAAATCGTTGCTGGGCCTCTTCCATGAAGACATGGCAATCCTGTCAATTACTTCTGTGATGATTTAGCGCCAGACCTTGTTATTGGCTGATTACAAATGTTTTTTCGAGCTCCGACCAGGGACCCAGATTACGCATGCTGATGCGTTGAGCCATCTTCCTCTGTAAGCGAATCTGCAAACTCTCCTGCGGTGGACAAAGTGGTCCTTGTCCTGAATTTTATGGACTCCTTGCCTGTCATGGCATTGTGTATTCGTCACTTGACGCAAACTGACCCCACCCTTGCCAGGGTGCAATCACATGAATCCTCTCCCACTGCTATTTCTTTTAACAACCTCTCTACAGTGCTTCATAAGACTCTAACCAGTGGAGAGTTTTCCCCCCAATTCAAACTGACTTCAATTTTGCTCGGGCTCCTTGATACTGCACAGTCAAATACTATCTTGATGCCAAAGGCAACCCGGTCACATTACCTCTGGGCATTGACTGGTGTCTCTCATGTCTCCTTTCCTCTCTCGGAGAGATATTTATACAATGATCCCAGGAATGATAGGCCTAACATACGATGAACGTCTGAGGATCCTGGGATTATATTCATTGGAGTTTAGGAGGTTGAGGGGCGATCTAATAGAAACTTACAAGATAATGAATGGCTTATATAGGGTGGACGTATAGAAGTTGTTTCCATTAGCAGGGGAGACTAGGACCCGGGGGCACAGCCTTAGAATAAAAGGGAGTCACTTTAGAACAGAGATGAGGAGACATTTTTTCAGCCAGAGAGTGGTGGGTCTGTGGAATTCATTGCCACAGAGGGCGGTGGAGGCCGGGACGTTGATTATCTTTAAGACAGAAGTTGATAAATTCTTGATTTCTCGAGGAATTAAGGGCTATGGAGAGAGAGCGGGTAAATGGAGTTGAAATCAGCCATGATTGAATGGTGGAGTGGACTCGATGGGCCAAATGGCCTTACTTCCGCTCCTATGTCTTATGGTCTTATGACAGATGCCTCTCAGCTCTCGCCCACAGGAAGATATTGCTGTACCCACCTGTTCTGCCTTGTGATCATGTGATCGTTCTTGCAGGGCCTGTAGTCGAGCCACTTCGATCGCTTTTTCTCGCTTCAAACGATTCTGCTGCTCCTCAAACTCAGCTTCTCTTTTCTGGGAATAAAAGTACAGATACGACACGGGTTAGTTACTGAGTAAAGTTCTCCCCTTCTCTCTTGCTCCCACCTCACAGCCCCCTCCCCCACCATCTCTCTGTCTCGCTCTCTCTCTCGTTCTGACTCTATATCCCCCTCTCCAATTTTCTTTTTCTCTCTTCCCCCACCTAGAATTTGAGGAACTGTATCAACCTGGATAAAATATTGGCATAAAGACAGAAAAAGGCTATTTATTTTTCAAGCTGGACGATGATGGCAGTGGTGTTTCCGAAGTGGCAGTGTTAGGATCACTTTTTCTTTTGATATTGTGAGGGAACTAAGACCTCACCCTATGTATGCTTTATAAAATGTGTAAAATGTGTAAAATGTGTACAGAGGTATGCTCATTGCTATCGCTAAAATTTTAAATTGGAAGAAGGACCTTAAAATGGCTGAATTTGTCTGTCCTTGACCCCTGAACAAAAGGAACTACATGGCAGTATCAGATAAAGTTGGGGCTGTTTAGCACAGGGCTAAATCGCTGGCTTTGAAAGCAGACCAAGGCAGGCCAGCAGCACGGTTTAATTCCCGTAACAGCCTCCCCGAAAAGGCGCCGGAATGTGGCGACTAGGGGCTTTTCACAGTAACTTAATTTGAAGCCTACTCGTGACAATAAGCGATTTTCATTTTAATTTTCAAGTTGCATCTCATTATCACTGAAGAGACACAATGACTCACCTGTGGGTTAGAATTAGAATTAGAATTCATCCTATCGCAAGTTTAGAAACAGACATAGAAAATAGAAGCAGGAGTATGACATTCGGCCCTTCGACGCTGCTCCTGGCCCAGGAGCTGATCATCAATTTCAAAACCCTGATTCTACCTTCCCCCCACTGATCCCTTTAGCCCCAAGAACTGTATTGAATTCCTTCCTTAAATTACACAATGTTTTGGACCATAAGATCATAAGATATAGGAGCAGAATTAGGCAATCTTGGATGCATCCCATTCGGGCCTGGCGACTTCTCTACCTGGAGCCCTGCCAGCCTTTTTAGCACCTTTTCTTTATCGGTCACTATACTGTTCAGTTGCTCAACACCCACATATCAACTGGGCCATTTTCACCATCTTCTAATTTGGTAAAGACAGAAGCAAAGTACTTAGTACCACTGTCATACCCTCTGCTTCAGTGAGCAGTTTACTCTGCTTGTCCCTAGTGAGCCCCACTATATCCTTCACTAATCTTTTACTGTTAATCTGCTTGAAGAACATTTTGCTATTTGTTTTAGCATAGCCTGCAATCCTTTCCTCTGCTTCCTCTTAGCCTTCCTTATTCCAGCCTGAGACTCTCTCCTGCATTTGAGATACTCTTCCTGATTTTTAAAAATAAATTTAGAGTACCCAATTCTTTTTTTTCCAATTAAGGGGCAATTTAGTGTAGCCAATTCACCTGCCCTGCACATCTTTTTGGGGTTTGGGGGTGAGACCCCCATGCTAACCACTGCACCACCGAGTCGCCCTACTCTTCCTGATTTCTATTGCTACTTTTATTCCGGCATGCATTATACCTCTTTTTTTCTTCCTTATTTTATCAGCAATATCCTCAGTCATCCAGGATCCTCTAGCTTTGGATACCCCGTATTTATTTCTCATGGGTACGTACCTAGCTGTATCCTATTCATCGCTCCTTTGAAAATCTCCCATTTTTCATCCACTGTTCTATCCACCAAAATGCGTTTCCAATCAACCTGCTCCAGTTAAACTTTTAGACCTTTAATATTTGCACTCTTCCAGGTTGGGACCTTAATTCGTGACTGATTTTTATCCTATTCCAACTTAATATTGAATTGTATTATATTATGATCGCTACTTCCCAATGAATCCCTCACTCTGACGTTGTCCAGCCTTGCCTCATTGCCTCAGACCAGGTCCAGCACAGCTTGCTCCCTGGTAGGACTGGAAATGTACTGTTCCAGAAAGTTCTCCTGCACTCACTACAGGAATTTCTCTCCTTCCGTGTCCCACACTCTACCATTTTCCCAGTCTACCTTCGGGTAATTGAAATCCCAACTGTCACAGCCCTACTTGTCCTGTAAGTTTCCATAATCTGCCTACAAATGCTCTCTTCTGCTTCCTCCCCACTATTTGGAGGTCTCCAGTAAATACCAAACAAGGTCACTGCTCCCTTCCTGTTCCTCACCTCCAACCATCTAGATTCTAATTCAGGAGCTGCATCTCGTTCAAGAGCTCTGATACTACCATAGACCAAGATTGCTTCATCTGCTCCCTTTTTACCCACCCTTTTCCTGCTAAAAACCTTATAACCCGGGATGTTAAGTATCCAGTCCTGTTCTGGCCATCTTTCTGCCAATGCAACTATATGCACTAAATTACTCAATGGCTCCTCCCCTACTTCCCTGTCCATCTCTCTCTCTCTCTCTCTCTCTCGCTTTCTCTCACATTCCCAAGTCTCTCTCTCTTCCCCACTGTCATGGCCTTTTACCATCTTGGCGTTCTGGAAGTCCCGCACTTTCTGATCGGCCTGCTGGTCTTGCTGGTGCATCATCTCCCGATGTCGCTGCACTTGCTCATTGGACTCTTTGATGTCCTGGTGTCTCCTCCTCTGTTGCCGACGCTTCTCCTGCAAGTTCTATGCATGGGAGAGGTTATTGAGGACTAAGAGAGAGGGAAGAAGCAGATTGTGAGGGTCAAAGGGTAAGGTGTCAAGGTACGAAAAGGAGGAAAGAGCAAACTGTGAGAAGGACTTTGTTAAAAGGGGAGGAGACAGGGAAGAGGGAATGGGATTATTGGGAGGGGAGGGGAGGGTCTGGTGGGGCAGAGGGGCTGGGGAAGGGGGCAAAGAGTTGAAGAGTGGAGAAGGAAGGAGAAATGCAGAGGATGGAGTGGAGGAAAGGATAGGTGAGAGGGACAGGGGTGCAACGATTGGCAGAGGAGGACATAAGGAGTGTAGGTGGGAGAGGTAGGAGGGTTGAAATGGAAGGGTGAGGTAGAGGGTGGGGAAAGTTGGAGAAGAGTAGGAGAGGCAGAAGAGGAGTGGGAAATTGGGGGGGGGCTGGTGGAGGAGGCAAATGGGAGGGAAGAAGAATATATTTAAGATAGAGCTAGATAGATTCTTGATTAACAAGGGGGTCGGCAGGTATGTGAGATTGAAATTAGAATCAGAACAGCCAAGAGCAGCCTGGAGGAGCCGTGGGAGCTGCTCCTGCCCTTAATTGATATATTTGTAAGAGGGAAAGGAGGAGGTGGAGTTGGAGCTCTGGCTTTCACTCAATCTTGTTCTCTCTCTCTCTCTCTCGCATTCCCTTTCACTCACTCACTCTCTCTCATTCACTACTCTTACTTTCTCATCCGTGGATAGCTTCTTGCCATCGTCCCCTCCCACCCATCAGTGGCCACGTCGGCAACCTGATTTCCATCAAATTGCATCTGATTGTTGGGTCTCTGCAGGAATTATTCCCTCCACCCCCTCCGCCCACCCCAAAAGTCCTCCCACGGCAGCGTGGGTCATGATGGCATGAATCATGACTGGTTTCAAAAGGCATGCACTTGGTGAGCAGACCTCCAAGGGGATTTTGGAACAATGCAGCGCTCACGAGTGGCTCCCCATATTTTGGAGGGGAGAGGGAGGCACCAGGAAAGCAATCAGGGGTGAGCAAGCATGACTCAGGGGTACTGGGGACTGAGTTGGGGTGCACCGAGATCTGAGGCGGGGGTGAGGAGCCTTGAACTTGAGGGAAGCCTGGGTAAACCTGAAAGACTATCGGGGTCAGTGGGAGGTTACTGGGGCTAAAACTGGAAGGATAGCATGGGTCAAAATGCAAGGCTGGAGGGAGAAGATCCCAGGTGAGCAGTGAAAATACTCCAGGCTACCAGAGGCAAGACTGGCAAATGTGAAAATCACCGTTCCTGAGGTTGCCTTCTGCTGCTAAGAATGGCTTCACAGAGAGAAGGAAGCCTGATTGATGGGTGTCTATGGTCAGTCATCATGGTTTGATCCATCCACTCAAATCTGGTGGCGGGGGAGATTCTGGAGGCTCATTATTGACAGATCAGTAATGATAATCAAATTGCAGCTGAGATCATTCAGTTATATCTCAATTGACATGCCGAGAGTCTAATTGTACACACAATTATGTTCAATAAAGCAACACTTATAGAACATAGAACATAGAAAAATACAGCACAGAACAGGCCCTTCGGCCCACGATGTTGTGCCGAACCTTTGTCCTAGATTAATCGTAGATTATCATTGAATTTACAGTGCAGATGGAGGCCATTCGGCCCATCGAGTCTGCACCGGCTCTTGGAAAGAGCACCATACCCAAGGTCAACACCTCCACCCTATCCCCATAACCCAGTAACCCTACCCAACACTAAGGGCAATTTTGGACACTAAGGGCAATTTATCATGGCCAATCCACCTAACCTGCACATCTTTGGACTGTGGGAGGAAACCGGAGCACCCGGAGGAAACCCACGCAGACACGGGGAGGATGTGCAGACTCCGCACAGACAGTGACCCAAGCCGGAATCGAACCTGGGACCCTGGAGCTGTGAAGCAATTGTGCTATCCACAATGCTGCCGTGCTGCCCTTAAGAACAAATTAATCAACACTATATCATTCTACAGTAATCCATGTACCTAGCCAATAGCTGCTTGAAGGTCCCTAATGTTTCCGACACAGCTACTTCCACAGGCAGTGCATTCCATGCCCCCACTACTCTCTGGGTAAAGAACCTACCTCTGACATCCCCCCTACATCTTCCACCATTCACCTTAAATTTATGTCCCCTTGTAATGGTTTGTTCCACCCGGGGAAAAAGTCTCTGACTGTCTACTCTATCTATTCCCCTGATCATCTTATAAACCTCTATCAAGTCACCCCTCATCCTTCTCCGCTCTAATGAGAAAAGGCCTAGCACCCTCAACCTTTCCTCGTAAGACCTACTCTCCATTCCAGGCAACATCCTGGTAAATCTTCTTTGCACCTTTTCCAAAGTTTCCACATCCTTCCTAAAATGAGGCGACCAGAACTGTACACAGTACTCCAAATGTGGCCTTATCAAAGTTTTGTACAGCTGCATCATCACCTCACGGCTCTTAAATTCAATCCCTCTGTTAATGAACGCGAGCACACAATAGGCCTTCTTCACAGCTCTATCCACTTGAGTGGCAACTTTCAAAGATGTATGAACATAGACCCCAAGATCTCTCTGCTCCTCCACATTGCCAAGAACTCTACCGTTAACCCTGTATCCCGCATTCATATTTGTCCTTCCAAAATGGACAACCTCACACTTTTCAGGGTTAAACTCCATCTGCCACTTCTCAGCCCAGCTCTGCATCCTATCTATGTCTCTTTGCAGCCGACAACAGCCCTCCTCACTATCCACAACTCCACCAATCTTCGTATCGTCTGCAAATTTACTGACCCACCCTTCAACTCCCTCATCCAAGTCATTAATGAAAATCACAAACAGCAGAGGACCCAGAACTGATCCCTGCGGTACGCCACTGGTAACTGGGCTCCAGGCTGAATATTTGCCATCTACCACCACTCTCTGACTTCTATCGGTCAGCCAGTTCGTTATCCAACTGGCCAAATTTCCCACTATCCCATGCCTCCTTACGTTCTGCAGAAGCCTACCATGGGGAACCTTATCAAATGCCTTACTAAAATCCATGTACACTACATCCACTGCTTTACCTTCATCCACGTGCTTGGTCACCTCCTCAAAGAATTCAATAAGACTTGTAAGGCAAGACCTACCCCTCACAAATCCGTGCTGACTATCCCAAATCAAGCAGTGTCTTTCCAGATGCTCAGAAATCCTATCCTTCAGTACCTTTTCCATTACTTTGCCTCCCACCAAAGTAAGACTAACTGGCCTGAAATTCCCAGGGTTATCCCTAGTCACTTTTTTGAACAGGGGCACAACATTCGCCACTCTCCAATCCCCTGGTACCACACCTGTTGGCAGTGAGGACGAAAAGATCATTGCCAACGGCTCTGCAATTTCATCTCTTGCTTCTCATAGAATCCTTGGATATATCCCGTCAGGCCCGGGGGACTTGTCTATCCTCAAGTTTTTCAAAATGCCCAACACATCTTCCTTCCTAACAAGTATTTCCTCGAGCTTACCAGTCTGTTTCACACTGTCCTCTCCAACAATATGGCCCCTCTCATTTGTAAATACAGAAGAAAAGTACTCATTCAAGACCTCTCCTATCTCTTCAGACGCAATACACGATCTCCCGCTACTGTCCTTGATCGGACCTACCCTTGCTCTAGTCATTCTCATATTTCTCACATATGTGTAAAAGGCCTTGGGGTTTTCCTTGATCCTACCCGCCAAAGATTGTTCATGCCCTCTCTTAGCTCTCCTAATCCCTTTCTTCAGTTCCCTCCTGGCTATCTTGTATCCCTCCAGTGCCCTGTCTGAACCTTGTTTCCTCAGCCTCACATAAGTATCCTTTTTCCTCTTAACAAGACATTCAACCTCTCTTGTCAACCATGGTTCCCTCACTCGACCATCTCTTCCCTGCCTGACAGGGACATACATATCAAGGACACGTAGTACCTGTTCCTTGAACAAGTTCCACATTTCACTTGTGTCCTTCCCTGACAGTCTATGTTCCGAAGTTATGCACTTCAATTCTTGTCTGACAGCAGTGTATTTACCCTTCCCCCAATTGTAAACCTTGCCCTGTTGCACACACCTATCCCTCTCCATTACTAAAGTGAAAGTCACAGAATTGTGGTCACTATCTCCAAAATGCTCCCCCACTAACAAATCTATCACTTGCCCTGGTGCATTACCAAGTACCAAATCCAATATTGCCCCTCCTCTGGTCGGACAATCTACATACTGTGTTAGAAAAGCTTCCTGGACACACTGCACAAACACCACCTCATCCCAACTATTTGGGAAGTTGAAGTCACCATGACGACTACCTTGTGACTTCTGCACCTTTCCAAAATGTGTTTCCCAATCTGTTCCTCCACATCTCTGCTACTATTGGGGGGCCTATAGAAAACTCCTAACAAGGTGACTGCTCCTTTCCTATTTCTGACTTCAACCCATACTACCTCAGTAGGCAGATACTCCTTGAACTGCCTTTCTACAGCTGTTATACTATCTCTAATTAACAATGCCACCCCCCACCTCTTTTACCACCCTCCCTAATCTTATTGAAACATCTATAACCAGGGACCTCTGACAACCATTTCTGCCCCTCTTCTATCCAGGTTTCCGTGATGGCCACCACATCGTAGTCCCAAGTACCGATCCATGCCTTAAGTTCACCCACCTTATTTCTGATGCTTGTTGCGTTGAAGTATACACACTTCAACCCATGTCCGTGCCTGCAAGTACTCTCCTTTGTCAGTGTTCCCTTCCCCACTGCCTCACTACATGCTTTGGCATCCTGAATATTGGCTACCTTAGTTGTTGGACTACAAATCCGGTTCCCATTCCCCTGCCAAATTAGTTTAAACCCTCCCGAAGAGTACTAGAAAACCTCCCTCCCAGGATATTGGTGCCCCTCTGGTTCAGGTGCAACCCGTCCTGCTTGTACAGGTCCCACCTTCCCCAGAATGCGCTCCAATTATCCAAATACCTGAAGCCCTCCCTCCTACACCATTCCTGCAGCCACGTGTTCAGCTGCACTCTCTCCCTATTTCTAGCCTCGCTATCACGTGGCACCGGCAACAAACCAGAGATGACAACTCTGTCTGTCCTGGCTTTCAACTTCCAGCCTAACTCCCTGATGCGCTAAGCGTCAAGAACCACAAAGACATGTGAGACTTTAACTCAGGCTTTAATATACTACATGGGAGGCTTACCCGACACAGACGACCCCAGACAGAATGGGGCCTGTCCCAGAAGAGGTTCTTATACTGACTCCCGGGGGAGTGGCTAAGGCGGAGCTCTCCGTGGCCAGGTCGGGTTACCTACCAATGACCGAACCTCTGCAGAGTTACAGTACAATACACAGTATTACAGGGCCACGTTACGCACAACTATTATATACAATGTACAATGGTAGGGAGGTACAGTGGTGTATCACCACACTCCCTACATTCGTTTATTACCTCCACACCCCTTTTCCTACCTATATCGTTGGTACCAATGTGCACCACGACTTCTGGCTGCTCACCCACCCCCTTAAGGATCCTGAAGACACGATCCGAGACATCCCTGGCCCTGGCACCCGGGAGGCAACATACCTTCCGGGAGTCTCGCTCGCGACCACAGAATCTCCTACTATTCCCTTAACCATTGAATCTCCTATTACTATTGCTTTTCTATTCTCCCCCCTTCCCTTCTGAGCCCCAGAGCCAGACTCAGTGCCAGAGACCTGGCTGCTAGGGCCTTCCCTGGTAGGTCATCCCCCCCAACAGCATCCAAAATGGTATACTTGTTTTGAAGGGGAACGGCCACGAGGGATCCCTGCACTGTCTGCCTGTTTGTTTTCTTTCACCTGACTGTAACCCAGCTATTCTTGTCCTGTACCTTGGGTGTGGTTACCTCCCTGTAACTCTTCTCTATCACCCCCTCTGCCTCCCGGATAATCCGAAGTTCATCCAGCTTCAGCTCCAGTTCCCTAACACGGTCTTTGAGGAGCTGAAGTTGGGTGCACTTCCCGCAGGTATAGTCAGCGGGGACACCGGTGGTATCCCTCACCACCCACATCCTACAGGAGGAGCATGCAACTGGCCTAGCCTCCATCCCCTCTTACCTTACAGAATATAGCTGCCCTGTGGACCAACTGGAACAACACCCTCCGACTCTGCTCCCAGTCAGCTGCACTCTCTGTAAACTCCTGGCTCTCTTCTCACTCTTTGCGGAAATGTAGGAAACAAAATGAAAGGAGCACCTTACTCCCTCCTCACCTAACTCCCTCAGTCACCAAACTCTCACTATAGCACTCAAATGCACCAAATTCTGCACTCAGTGCAAACAAAGTCTGCACTGTAGTGCGTCACTTTTGTGTGGGTCTGGGTGCAGAGGGTGTGGGTGTGGGGGGTGTGGGTGTGGAGGGTGTGGGTGTGGAGGGTGTGGGTGTGGAGGGTGTGGGTGTGGAGGGTGTGGGTGTGGAGGGTGTGGGTGTGGAGGGCGTTTGGTGTGGAGGGTGTGGGTGTGGGTGTGGAGGGTGTGGGTGTGGAGAGTGTGGGTGTGGAGGGCGTGGGTGCAGAGGGTGTGGTGTGGAGGGCGTGGGTGTGGAGGGTGTGGGTGTGGAGGGTGTGCGTGTGGAGGGTGTGGGTGTGGAGGGCGTGGGTGTGGAGGGCGTGGGTGTGGAGGGCGTGGGTGTGGAGGGTGTGGGTGTGGAGGGTGTAGGTGTGGATGTGGGTGTGGAGGGTGTGGGTGTGGATGGTGTGCGTGTGGAGGGTGTGGGTGTGGAGGGTGTGGGTGTGGAGGGCGTGGGTGTGGAGGGTGTGGGTGTGGAGGGTGTAGGTGTGGATGTGGGTGTGGAGGGTGTGGGTTTGGAGGGTGTGGGTGTGGAGGGTGTGGGTGTGGAGGGTGTGGGTGTGGAGGGTGTAGGTGTGGATGTGGGTGTGGAGGGTGTGGGTTTGGAGGGTGTGGGTGTGGAGGGTGTGGGTGTGGAGGGTGTGGGTGTGCAGGGTGTGGGTGTGGAGGGTGTGGGTGTGGAGGGTGTGGGTTTGGAGGGTGTGGGTGTGGAGGGTGTGGGTGTGGAGGGTGTGGGTGTGCAGGGTGTGGGTGTGGAGGGTGTGGGTGCGGAGGGTGTGGGTGTGGAGGGTGTGGGTGTGGAGGGCGTGGGTGTGGAGGATGTGGGTGTGGAGGGTGTGGGTGCGGAGGGTGTGGGTGTGGAGAGTGTGGGTGTGGGTGCAGAGTGTGTGGGTGTGGAGGGCGTGGGTGTGGAGGGTGTGGGTGTGGAGGGTGTGGGTGTGGATGTGGGTGTGGAGGGTGTGGGTGTGGAGGGCGTGGGTGTGGAGGGTGTGGGTGTGGATGTGGGTGTGGAGGGTGTGGGTGTGGAGGGTGTAGGTGTGGATGTGGGTGTGGAGGGTGTGGGTGTGGATGGTGTGCGTGTGGAGGGTGTGGGTGTGGAGGGTGTGGGTGTGGAGGGTGTGGGTGTGGAGGGTGTGGGTGTGGAGGGCGTTTGGTGTGGAGGGTGTGGGTGTGGGTGTGGAGGGTGTGGGTGTGGAGAGTGTGGGTGTGGAGGGCGTGGGTGCAGAGGGTGTGGTGTGGAGGGCGTGGGTGTGGAGGGCGTGGGTGTGGAGGGCGTGGGTGTGGAGGGCGTGGGTGTGGAGGGTGTGGGTGTGGAGGGTGTAGGTGTGGATGTGGGTGTGGAGGGTGTGGGTGTGGATGGTGTGCGTGTGGAGGGTGTGGGTGTGGAGGGTGTGGGTGTGGAGGGCGTGGGTGTGGAGGGTGTGGGTGTGGAGGGTGTAGGTGTGGATGTGGGTGTGGAGGGTGTGGGTTTGGAGGGTGTGGGTGTGGAGGGTGTGGGTGTGGAGGGTGTGGGTGTGGAGGGTGTAGGTGTGGATGTGGGTGTGGAGGGTGTGGGTTTGGAGGGTGTGGGTGTGGAGGGTGTGGGTGTGGAGGGTGTGGGTGTGCAGGGTGTGGGTGTGGAGGGTGTGGGTGTGGAGGGTGTGGGTTTGGAGGGTGTGGGTGTGGAGGGTGTGGGTGTGGAGGGTGTGGGTGTGCAGGGTGTGGGTGTGGAGGGTGTGGGTGCGGAGGGTGTGGGTGTGGAGGGTGTGGGTGTGGAGGGCGTGGGTGTGGAGGATGTGGGTGTGGAGGGTGTGGGTGCGGAGGGTGTGGGTGTGGAGAGTGTGGGTGTGGGTGCAGAGGGTGTGGGTGTGGAGGGCGTGGGTGTGGAGGGTGTGGGTGTGGAGGGTGTGGGTGTGGATGTGGGTGTGGAGGGTGTGGGTGTGGAGGGCGTGGGTGTGGAGGGTGTGGGTGTGGATGTGGGTGTGGAGGGTGTGGGTGTGGAGGGTGTAGGTGTGGATGTGGGTGTGGAGGGTGTGGGTGTGGATGGTGTGCGTGTGGAGGGTGTGGGTGTGGAGGGTGTGGGTGTGGAGGGTGTGGGTGTGGAGGGTGTGGGTGTGGAGGGTGTAGGTGTGGATGTGGGTGTGGAGGGTGTGGGTTTGGAGGGTGTGGGTGTGGAGGGTGTGGGTGTGGAGGGTGTGGGTGTGCAGGGTGTGGGTGTGGAGGGTGTGGGTGCGGAGGGTGTAGGTGTGGATGTGGGTGTGGAGGGTGTGGGTTTGGAGGGTGTGGGTGTGGAGGGTGTGGGTGTGGAGGGTGTGGGTGTGCAGGGTGTGGGTGTGGAGGGTGTGGGTGCGGAGGGTGTGGGTGTGGAGGGTGTGGGTGTGGAGGGTGTGGGTGCGGAGAGTGTGGGTGTGGAGGGTGTGGGTGTGGAGGGCGTGGGTGTGGAGGGTGTGGGTGTGGAGGGTGTGGGTGTGGAGAGTGTGGGTGTGGGTGCAGAGGGTATGGGTGCAGAGAGTGTGGGTGTGGATGTGGGTGTGGAGGGTGTGGGTGTGGAGGGAGTGAGTGTGGGTGTGGAGGGTGTGCGTGTGGAGGGTGTGGGTGTGGAGGGTGTGGGTGTGGAGGGTGTGGGTGTGGATGTGGGTGTGGAGGGTGTGGGTGTGGAGGGTGTGGGTGCGGAGGGTGTGGGTGTGGAGAGTGTGGGTGTGGGTGCAGAGGGTATGGGTGCAGAGAGTGTGGGTGTGGATGTGGGTGTGGAGGGTGTGGGTGTGGGTGTGGAGGATGTGGGTGTGGGTGTGGAGGGTGTGGGTGTGGAGGGTGTGGGTGTGGAGGGTCTGGGTGTGGAGGGTGTGGGTGTGGAGGTTGTGGGTATGGAGGGTTTGGGTGTGTTTGTGGAGGATGTGGGTGTGGAGGGAGTGAGTGTGGGTGTGGAGGGTGTGCGTGTGGAGGGTGTGGGTATGGAGGGTGTGGGTGTGTTTGTGGAGGATGTGGGTGTGGGTGTGGAGGGTGTGGGTGTGGAGGGTGTGGGTGTGGAGGGTCTGGGTGTGGAGGGTGTGGGTGTGGAGGTTGTGGGTATGGAGGGTTTGGGTGTGTTTGTGGAGGATGTGGGTGTGGAGGGTGTGGGTGCGGAGGGTGTGGGTGTGGAGGGTGTGGGTGTGGGTGTTGTGGGTGTGGGTGCAGAGGGTGTGGGTGTGGAGGGTGTGGGTGTGGAGGATGTGGGTGTGGGTGCAGAGGGTCTGGGTGCAGAGGGTGTGGGTGTGGAGGGTGTGGGTGTGGGGGGTGTGGTTGTGGGTGCGGGTGTGGAGCGTGTGGGTGTGCAGGGTGTGGGTGCGGAGGGTGTGGGTGTGGGTGTGGGTGTGGACGGTGTGGGTGTGGAGGGTGTGGTTGTGGAGGGTGTGGGTGTGGGTGTGGAGGGTGTGGGTGTGGAGGGTGTGGGTGTGGAGGGTGTGGGTGTGGGTGCGGGTGTGGAGGGTGTGGGTGTGGGTGTGGGTGCGGAGGGTGTGGAGGGTGTGGGTGTGGAGGGTATGGGTGTGGGTGCGGGTGTGGAGGGTGTGGGTGTGGGTGTGGAGGGTGTGGGTGTGGAGGGTGTGGGTGTGCAGGGTGTGGGTGTGGGTGTGGAGGGTTGGGTGTGGAGGGTGCGGGTGTGGAGGGTGTGGGTGTGGAGGGTGTGGGTGTGGACGGTGTGGGTGTGGGTGTGGAGGGTGTGGGTGTGGGTGTTGTGGGTGTGGGTGCAGAGGGTGTGGGTGTGGAGGGTGTGGGTGTGGAGGATGTGTGTGTGGGTGCAGAGGGTCTGGGTGCAGAGGGTGTGGGTGTGGAGGGTGTGGGTGTGGGGGGTGTGGTTGTGGGTGCGGGTGTGGAGCGTGTGGGTGTGCAGGGTGTGGGTGCGGAGGGTGTGGGTGTGGGTGTGGGTGTGGACGGTGTGGGTGTGAGTGTGGAGGGTGTGGGTGTGGACAGTGTGAGTGTGGAGGGTGTGGGTGTGGGTGTGGAGGGTGTGGGTGTGGAGGGTGTGGGTGTGAGTGTGGAGGGTGTGGGTGTGGGTGTGGACAGTGTGAGTGTGGAGGGTGTGGGTGTGGGTGTGGAGGGTGTGGGTGTGGAGGGTGTGGGTGTGGAGGGTGTGGGTGTGGAGGGTGTGGGTGTGGGTGTGGGTGCAGAGGGTGTGGAGGGTGTGGGTGTGGAGGGTATGGGTGTGGGTGCGGGTGTGGAGGGTGTGGGTGTGGGTGTGGAGGGTGTGGGTGTGAAGGGTGTGGGTGTGGACGGTGTGGGCGTGGGTGTGGAGGGTGTGGGTGTGGACGGTGTGGGTGTGCAGGGTGTGGGTGTGGGTGTGGAGGGTGTGGGTGTGGGTGCGGGTGTGGAGGGTGTGGGTGTGGAGGGTGTGGGTGTGGGTGTGGAGGGTGTGGGTGTGGGTGTGGGTGTGGAGGGTGTGGGTGTGGGTGTGGGTGTGGAGGGTGTGGGTGTGGAGGTTGTGGGTGTGGAGGGTGTGGGTGTGGAGGGTGTGGGTGTGGAGGGTGTGGGTGTGGGTGTGGGTGTGGAGGGTGTGGGTGTGGGTGTGGAGGGTGTGGGTGTGCAGGGTGTGGGTGTGGAGGGTGTGGGTGTGGGTGTGGGTGTGGAGCGTGTGGGTGTGCAGGGTGTGGGTGTGGAGGGTGTGGGTGTGGAGGGTGTGGGTGTGGAGGGTGTGGGTGTAGAGGGTGTGGGTGTGGGTGTGGAGGGTGTGGGTGTGGTTGTGGGTGTGGAGGGTGTGGTTGTGGGTGTGGAGGGTGTGGGTGTGGGTGTGGAGGGTGTGGGTGTGGGTGTGGAGGGTGTGGGTGTGGACGGTGTGGGTGTGGAGGGTGTGGGTGTGGGTGTGGAGGGTGTGGGTGTGGAGGGTGTGGGTGTGGAGGGTGTGGGTGTGGAGGGTCTGGGTGTGGGTGTGGGTGCGGAGGGTGTGGAGGGTATGGGTGTGGGTGCGGGTGTCGAGGGTGTGGGTGTGGGTGTGGGTGTGGAGGGTGTGGGTGTGGAGGGTTGGGTGTGGAGGGTGCGGGTGTGGAGGGTGTGGGTGTGGGTGTGGGTGTGGAGGGTGTGGGTGTGGGTGTGGAGGGTTGGGTGTGGAGGGTGTGGGTGTGGAGGGTTGGGTGTGGAGGGTGCGGGTGTGGAGGGTGTGGGTGTGGGTGTGGGTGTGGAGGGTGTGGGTGTGGACGGTGTGGGTGTGGTGGGTGTGGGTGTGGGTGTGGAGGGTTGGGTGTGGAGGGTGCGGGTGTGGAGGGTGTGGGTGTGGGTGTGGAGGGTTGGGTGTGGAGGGTGCGGGTGTGGAGGGTGTGGGTGTGGGTGTGGGTGTGGAGGGTGTGGGTGTGGGTGTGGAGGGTGTGGGTGTGGGTGTGGGTGTGGAGGGTGTGGGTGTGGAGGTTGTGGGTGTGGAGGGTGTGGGTGTGGAGGGTGTGGGTGTGGAGGGTGTGGGTGTGGGTGTGGGTGTGGAGGGTGTGGGTGTGGGTGTGGAGGGTGTGGGTGTGCAGGGTGTGGGTGTGGAGGGTGTGGGTGTGGGTGTGGGTGTGGAGTGTGTGGGTGTGCAGGGTGTGGGTGTGGAGGGTGTGGGTGTGGAGGGTGTGGGTGTGGAGGGTGTGGGTGTAGAGGGTGTGGGTGTGGGTGTGGAGGGTGTGGGTGTGGTTGTGGGTGTGGAGGGTGTGGTTGTGGGTGTGGAGGGTGTGGGTGTGGGTGTGGAGGGTGTGGGTGTGGGTGTGGAGGGTGTGGGTGTGGACGGTGTGGGTGTGGAGGGTGTGGGTGCGGGTGTGGGTGTGGAGGGTGTGGGTGTGGAGGATGTGGGTGTGGAGGGTGTGGGTGTGGAGGGTCTGGGTGTGGGTGTGGGTGCGGAGGGTGTGGAGGGTATGGGTGTGGGTGCGGGTGTCGAGGGTGTGTGTGTGGGTGTGGGTGTGGAGGGTGTGGGTGTGGAGGGTGTGGGTGTGGAGGGTTGGGTGTGGAGGGTGCGGGTGTGGAGGGTGTGGGTGTGGGTGTGGGTGTGGAGGGTGTGGGTGTGGGTGTGGAGGGTTGGGTGTGGAGGGTGTGGGTGTGGGTGTGGAGGGTTTGGTGTGGAGGGTGCGGGTGTGGAGGGTGTGGGTGTGGGTGTGGGTGTGGAGGGTGTGGGTGTGGGTGTGGACGGTGTGGGTGTGGTGGGTGTGGGTGTGGGTGTGGAGGGTGTGGGTGTGGAGGGTGCGGGTGTGGAGGGTGTGGGTGTGGGTGTGGAGGGTGCGGGTGTGGAGGGTGTGGGTGTGGAGGGTGTGGGTATGGGTGTGGACGGTGTGGGTGTGGGTGTGGGTGTGGAGGTTGTGGGTGTGGTGGGTGTGGAGGGTGTGGGTGTGGGTGTGGAGGGTGTGGGTGTGGGTGTGGAGGGTGTGGGTGTGGGTGTGGACGGTGTGGGTGTGGGTGTGGACGGTGTGGGTGTGGTGGGTGTGGAGGGTGTGGGTGCGGAGGTTGCAGTGGGTGGGTCTCTGTGCCTGTAAAAGAACGGAGATTTCATTAGTGCCGGTCAGGGTCTTTAGAAACAGGAGACATGAGTCACACCAGTGTTGTCTGATGAACCCTCACTGCTCACCTTTCCATCAGCACAGGAGCAGCCGATGTGCCACCCAGCCAGCTGGAGGGTTCTTTCCTCAAAATCAGTGAGGACTTTTATCTCTGGCATCCCTACACCCATCTCTCCCTTTTATTCTGTGTGAGCTTGTCGTGCACGAAGAACAGATGGAGAAAGTGTAAGCACGGTGCGTGCCAGGGCAGATTGTGCAGGTGACTGGTACCAGTGAGGTGATGACAACACGACATGCACAGGAAATGAAGATGTTTTGGGGAGAGTGGCGGCGGTGTCCCGTGTGCTGGCACTGACTGAGATCCTTGCGGAGGGGTGATGGGTGTGCGAGTGTGTGTCAGTAATGCAAAGAGTGACTTACCCTGGCAGAACGGAGGAGGTCATTCATCCTTTTGCAGCACTTGATGCCCATCCTTCTCTGCAATGGGTTCACGCTAACCACCACTGCCACCACCTTGGGTTGATGTACCTGCCAGATGGTCTGCTCCCTGTGCATGCGTACAGAAGGTCAAGCGCACCTCCACTGTGTCTAGCAATCTCTTGAGCGAGGCATCTGCGAACTTGGGGCAAACCTTCCTTCCAGACATCACTTGCCATCGATCAAGGAGGAGTGGCTGGTGAGTGCTGGGGCGGCCTTTAAATGGAGCGCTCCCATCATTAACATGCTGAAGTGATGGCTGGATGAGCGAATCAGAGGATATGCGCCTGCGATCCAATGTGAATCCAGTGGACTCACATTTTCTTCTCTATGTGGTGCACAATACCGTGGGGAAAAACACCATCACTGTTGGTGGGCCAAATGCCACTTTTACCCCACGCCATCGTCCACTGCTGATTTCTGGCAAAATCACGCCCTGGGTTTCTGCCTCTCACTCTTGCTCACTCGCTCTTGCTCTCTTACTCTCACTGTCAGTCTCATTCTCTCTGTTTGCCTCTCTCACCTCCAGATCATCCTGCTGCATTTTCTCCATTGCCTGAACTCTCTCCATCGCCTTCAATGCTTTATGTTCCAACTGCAACATCCGCTCTTGTTCCCTCTCCTCAATCTGATGAATGATTTGAGCTTTGGCCCTGAGACAGCAAATGGCAGAATTATACAAAATCACTCCATCCTATCCTCTCTCTTTCTGCTTCTATTTTTGTCTCCTCCTCCTCCCTCTCCATGCCGCTCTCTCTCTCTCCGTCACTCCATCTCAGCCCATGCCCATTCTCTGCCTCTCTCCCTCTGTCTCTTTCTCTCTCAATCATTCTCTGTCCTTCTATCTGTCTGCCTGTTTTTCTCTTTCACTCCCTTTTTTTGGCTCCCTCTGTGTCTCGCTCTCTCACCCTGCCCTCAGTCCATTCTTCACCCTGTCTTGTTCTTTCAGTCTGTTTGTGTCTCAATCCATGCCTCTCTCTCTCCCTGTCTCTCTCCCTCTCTCTCCTGCTCTCTCCCTGTCTCTCTCCCTCTCTCTCCTGCTCTCTCCCTGTCTCTCTCCCTCTCACCCTGTCTCTCTCCCTCTCTCCCTGTCTCTCCCCCTCTCTGTCTCGCTTACTTCTCTGTCCTGCTCCTTCTTCCTCTGTCTCCCTCTCATCCTCTTTCTCAATCTATGTCCCGCCCTCTGATTTGTTTTTTCAATCTATGTCTCTTTTCCTGGTCTTTCTTTCGCTCTCTGCCTCTCTTACCTTAGCCCATTTTCTTTTCTGATACGTTCAAGTTCATCTTGCATCTTGATAGCTTTCTGACGATCCAACTCCATCATTGTGTCCAGTCGCTTCTCCTCCTGTGTCATTTCTTTCTCAATCTGCTCCTTCTCCAGAATTTGAGCGTCCCGGATTGCATGGCACCTGGCATCTGTAATAGTCTACAAAAATACAGGACCATGATTAGAAATGCTTTCCCTACACTGTCCGATTAAACACTTGATTATTTTTTCATGAAATTTGAGCATCATTGGTCAGGGCAGCATTTTGTGCCCATTCCTAATTGCCTTTGTGAAGCTGGTCGTGAGCCGCCTTCTTGAACTGCTATAGTTCGTTAGGTCAAGGTTACACCCACAGTGCAGTTAGGAAGGAGATCTCGGGATTCTCCGGTCAGCTAGCTGCATTTTCCCGGACGGCACGCCCTCGCCAGCAGCAGGATTCTCCGTTCCTGCTGTCTGCCAATGGGATTTCCCACGTTGGCCACCCCGCCCCGCCGGGAAACCAGTGGCCGTGTGTGCGCTGCCGGCGGAACGGAAGATCCCACTGCTCAAGTTTTGACCCAGCGACAGTGAAAGAACTGCAACAAGTTAGGATGATGTGTAGCTTGAAGGGGAAGCTAAGTGACAGCATGTTTTTTTGAAGATTTGACAAAGTTGAATGCAAGACTTAATCTTTGACAAAAAGTAGTAGAGAACAACTTGCCCGAAAGTGAAATAATAATCAAGCCTCACTGTATGCAAATGATTCTGCAGCTCTGCCAGAATTTAAAACTTAGAGTCATAGATGTTTACAGCAGGGAAACAGGCCCTTTGGCCCAGCTTATCCATGCCGCCCAGTTTCTATCACTAAACTAGTCCCACTTGCCCACATTTGGCCCGTATCCCTCTATACCCACCCTGCCCATGTAACTGTCTAACTGCTTTTTCAAGGAAAACAATTGTACCCGCCTCTACCGCTGCCTTTGGCAGCTCGTTCCAGACGCTCACCACCCTCTGTGTGAAGAAATGTCCCCTCTGGTCTCTTGTGTATCTCTCCCCTCTCACCTTAAACCTGTGCCCTCTAGTTCGAGACTCCTCGACCTTTCAGAAAAGATGTTGACTATCTACCTTATGAAGCTCCTCGTTATTTGATAGACATCTATAAGTTCACCCCCAAGCTTACTATGCTCCAGGGGAAAAAGTCCCAGCTTATCCAGCCTCTCCTTACAACCCAGTGTCATGTGAGAGTCACTTTAAGAAAAGTGCGTTTTATCAAATGGCTGCAGTGATGTCATTGTGTGGGTGGAGCTGGAATGTGATTCTGCTTTTTACTTTTGTTTTGAGCTGGAAGCTCTTTTTGGCTGTGTTTTAATTTCACTTCCAGTTGGAGAGCCGCATTCAAACTAAGCAGATGTATACTGGTCTCTCTCTGTATGTTAAACAATGTGTTTAGATCACTTGATAATTTAAAAGTGATAACGGTTCTCTGTAGAGAATTCAAATCGACTGTCTTTGTTAAAAGTGTTTTGGCTTATGGATGTTGTTAGGCAAGTTACTAAGGGTTACCTATAGAGTACTGTATCTTTTTGGGGCGTTATACCAAAATGCATCACCTCATATTTATCTAAATTAAACCCCATCTGCCATTCATCGGCCCACTGGCCCAATTGGTCAAGATCCTGTTGTAATCTTATATAACCTTCTTTAACACCTTTGTTCTGGGATCACACCTTGCTCAAGGCAGCAGGCGCCTGGTCCCAGTAAGATTGTTCAACTCTGGGAGAGCTTAATTAGAACAAAGAACAAAGAACAATACAGCACAGGAACAGGTAGATGCTAAGATGTTTACTGTGGGTGTATAAAATGTTAACTGGATTTGGGCAGCACGGTAGCATTGTGGATAGCACAATTGCTTCACAGCTCCAGGGTCCCAGGTTCGATCCCGGCTTGGGTCACTGTCTGTGCGGAGTCTGCACATCCTCCCCATGTGTGCGTGGGTTTCCTCCGGGTGATCCGGTTTCCTCCCACAGTCCAAAGATGTGCAGGTTAGGTGGATTGCCCATGATAAATTGCCCTTATAGTGTCCAAAATTGCCCTTAGTGTTGGGTGGGGTTAATGGGTTATGGGGATCGGGTGGAGCTGTTGACCTTGGGTAGGGTGCTCTTTCCAAGGGCTGGTGCACACTCGATGGGCCGAATGGCCTCCTTCTGCACTGTAAATTCTATGACATAGAATAAACATCGTTTTGTTTTTAAAATACTTTAGTTCTCTGTTGCATCACACCTGTAAAGTGGGCCCTTGTGCTCCCCATAACCAAAATCTATAAACAGTTGTGGGTCAGGTGAACTCCAGGATATACTTTGGTGTTCTCTAAACCATGGCCTATAACACCAGACCATCAAGTCCTGGTAGCATCCTCCTAAATCTCTTCTGCACTCTTTCTATGATGTGGAGAAACTACGACATCTTCTTTGCAGCCTGCAACACGTCATTGATGAAGATGAACATCTTGCCAAGGTCATCCCCACTACTTGCCTTCAAACAACCGCGCAACCTGAAACAAACCATTGTTTGCAGCAAACTTCCCAGCCTTCAGAACAGCGACCACGACACCACACAACCCAGCCATGGCAATCTCTGCAAGACGTGCCAGATCATCGACATGGATACCACCATTACACGTGAGAACACCACCCACCAGGTACGCAGTACGTACTCGTGCGACTCGGCCAACGTTGTCTACCTCATACGCTGCAGGAAAGGATGTCTCGAAGCGTGGTACATTGGCGAGACCATGCAGACGCTGCAACAACGGATGAACGGACATCGCGCAACAATCGCCAGGCAGGAATATTCCCTTCCAGTCGGGGAACACTTCAGCAGTCAAGGGCATTCAGCCTCTGATCTCCGGGTAAGCGTTCTCCAAGGCAGCTTTCAGAACGCGCGACAGCAGAAACTTAGAGCCAAGTTCCACGCACATGAGTACGGCCTCAGCCAGGACCTTGGATTCATGTTGCATTACATTCACCCCCCACCATCTGGCCTGTGCTTGAGAAATCCTACCAACTGTCCTGGCTTGAGACAATTCACACCTCTTTAACCTGGGGTTACCCCTATCTCTGGATCTGTAAAGACTTAATTACCTGGAAATGCTCGCATTCAAAGCATTGTCTTGCATCTTTGAATTTGTCTATATATATGTTTCTGGAACCCACCTCTTCATTCACCTGAGGAAGAAGCAGTGCTCCGAAAGCTAGTGATTTGAAATAAACCTGTTGGACATTAACCTGTGTTGTAAGGTTTCTTACTGCACTCTTTCTAGTTTAACAATATCCTTCCTATAATAGGGTGACAAGAACTGAACACAGTTTTCCCTGTGTGGTCTTACCAATGTCTTGTACAACTTTAACCTGGTGCTTTAAGACTTCTTACTGTGCTCACCCCAGTCCAACACCGGCATCTACACATCATTGTGCAACTTCAACAAGACATCCTAACTCCTGTATTCAATAAAACCTAGCATGCTGAATGCCTCCTCACCACCCTGCCCACCTGCGACTCCACCTTCAAGGAGCTATGAACCTGTACCCGTAGATTTCTTTGTTCTGTAACTCTCCCCCACTCCCTATTAACTGAGTAGGCCCTGCCATGATTTGACCTACCAAAATGCATCACCTCACATTTATCTAAATTTGGGGCAGCACGGTAGCATTGTGGATAGCACAGTCGCTTCACAGCTCCAGGGTACCAGGTTCAATTCCCGGCTTGGGTCACTGTCTGTGTGGAGTCTGCACGTTCTCCCCATGTGTGCGTGGGTTTCCTCCGGGTGCTCCGGTTTCCTCCCACAGTGCAAAGATGTGCGGGTTAGATGGACTGGCTATGCTAAATTACCCTTAGTGTCCAAAAAGGTTAATTGGGTTTACTGAGATAAGGGGGTGGGGTAGAGGCAGTGTGTGCTTGAGTGGGGTACTCTTTCCAAGAGCTGGTGCAGACTCGATGGGCCGAATGGCCTCCTTCTGCACTGTAAATTCTATGATTTTATGACTCCATCTGCCCTTCATCGGCCCACTGGCCCAATTGGTCAAGATCCTGTTGTAATCTTATATAGCCTTCTTTAACACCTTTGTTCTGGGATCACACCTTGCTCAAGGCAGCAGGCGCCTGGTCCCAGTAAGATTGTTCAACTCTGAGAAAGCTGAATTGGAACAAAGAACAAAGAACAATACAGCACAGGAACAGGCCCTTCGGCCCTCCAAGCCTGTACCGGCCATGATACCACCCTTGGCCAAAACCCTCAGCACTTCCTTGTGCCGTATCCCTCTATACCCATCCTATCCATGTGTTTGTCGCATTGTCTTTTGAACGGCGTTAATGTATCTGCTTCCACAACCTCCCCTGGCAACGCGTTCCAGGCACTCACCACCCTCTGTGTAAAAAACCTGCCTCGCACATCTCCTCTAAACTTTGCCTCATGGACCTCAAACCTATGCCCCCTGGTGACTGACCCTTCCACCCTGGGAAAGAGTGCCTGCCCATCCACTCTATCCATGCCCCTCATAATCTTGTAGACCTCTATCAGGTCACCCCTCAACCTCCTTCTTTCTCATGAAAACAGTCCGAGTCTATTCAACCTCTCCGCATAGCTAACATCCTCCAAACCAGGCAACATCCTGGTAAACCTTCTCTGCATCCTTTCCAAAGTCTCCACATCCTTCTGGAAGTGTGGTGACCAGAATTGTACGCAATATTCCAAGTGCAGCCTTGCCAAGGTTCTATACAACTGCAGCATGATTTGCCAGTTTTTATACTCGATGCCCTGTCCAATGAAGGCAAGCATTCTATGTGCTTTCTTGACTACCTTGTCCACTTGTGTTGCCACTTTCAAAGATCTGTGGACCTGCACGCCCAGATCTCTCTGACTGTCTATATTCCTAAGAGTGAATGGTCTCACACAGGGCAGCTCTTGCTCGAGGGCACAGAAAAGAGCTCTTTTTACCCGAAAACAGTAGTAACTTAGATGGAACAGTGTAACTGAAGGTTGGAGGAGAAATTCCCCCTGGGTGTGGCATGTTTGCTGGTTACCAAACCCGGCAGATGAAGGTGAAAGATCTGGCCAAGGAGCTGGAAGAGACCTGTGGCGCAGCAATTATTGGGAAGCTGGCAGCGGGAGAAGGGTTAGTGCAGGTTGGAAAGCCCCAGATGGAACAGATTATGGCTTTCATCAGGGAAGACTTCCATCAACACAGGAAAGAGATGCAGGGAAACAGATCGAAGGCCATCGAAGGGGCTGTGGCACCCCTGAAGGGCTCGATGGAAAAGTTCGAAAAGTGTCTGGAGGCACAGGGGTCGCAGATCCGGGTCGCGGAATTGTAGGCAGAGGTGGGGCCCTTGGGAGATCTTTGCAAGATGCTGAGAGCAAAGGTGGAAGAGAAAGAGAATAGGTCGAGAAGGCAGAACCTACACATAGTCGGCCTGCCTGAAGGAGTGGAAGGCACGAGTGCCACGAAGTATGTCTCGAGGATGCTGGCAGGGCTGGTGGCAGAGGGGTTGGTGGGAAAGGCCCCAGAGGTGGATAGAGCGCACAAGTCTCTGAGACAGACGCCAAGAGCTGGGGAGCTGCCGTGGGCAGTTCGTGGAGAAAGAGAAGATCCTGCAGTGGGCCAGGGAGAAACGGAACTGCGAATGGGAGGGGAACAAGGTCCAAATATACCAGGATATTGGAGCTGAACTGGCAAAACGGCGTGCGGGGTTCATAGAATTATAGAATCATAGAATTTACAGTGCAGATGTAGGCCATTCGGCCCATCGAGTCTGCACCGGCCCTTGGAAAGAACACCCTACCTAAGCCCACACCTCCACTCTATCCCCATAACGCAGTAACCTAACCTTTTTGGACACAAAGGGCAATTTTACATGGCCAATCCACCTAACCTGCACATCTTTGGACTGTGGGAGGAAACTGGAGCACCCGAAGGAAACCCACGCACACACGGGGAGGATGTGCAGACTCCGCACAGACAGTCCGCTTGATACTCTACCCACAGACACCGGACTTCCTCCCCGAACCCAACTGGTCCGCTAGATACTCTATCCTCAAGACACCGGACTTCCTCCCCGGACCCAACTACTCCGCTAGATACTCTACCCACAGACACCGGACTTCCTCCCCGAACCCAACTACTCCGCTAGATACTCTACCCACAGACACCGGACTTCCTCCCCGAACCCAACTACTCCGCTAGATACTCTACCCACAGACACCGGACTTCCTCCCCGGACCCAACTACTCCGCTAGATACTCTACCCACAGAAACCAGACTTCCTCCCCGGACCCAACTACTCCGCTAGATACTCTATCCACAGACACTGGACTTCCTCCCCGGACCCAACTACTCCGCTAGATACTCTATCCACAGACACCGGACTTCCTCTCTGGACCCAACTACTCCGCTAGCTACTCTATCCTCAGACACCGGACTTCCTCCTCTGACCCAACTACTCCGCTAGATACGCTACCCACAGACACCGGACTTCCTCTCCGGACCCAACTACTCCGCTAGATACGCTACCCACAGACACCGGACTTCCTCCTCTGACCCAACTACTCCGCTAGATACTCTATCCACAGAAACCAGACTTCCTCCCCGGACCCAACTACTCCGCTAGATACTCTATCCACAGACACTGGACTTCCTCCTCTGACCCAACTACTCCGCTAGATACTCTATCCACAGACACCGGACATCCTCCCGGGACCCAACTACTCCGCTAGATACGCTACCCACAGACAACGGACTTCCTCCTCTGACCCAGCTACTCCGCTAGCTACTCTATCCTCAGACACCGGACTTCCTCCTCTGACCCAACTACTCCGCGAGGTACTCTATCCACAGACACCGGACTTCCTCCTCTGACCCAACTACTCCGCTAGATACGCTACCCACAGACACCGGACTTCCTCCTCTGACCCAACTACTCCGCTAGATACTCTACCCACAGACACCGGACTTCCTCCCCAGACCCAACTACTCCGCTAGATACTCTACCCACAGACACCGGACTTCCTCCTCTGACCCAACTACTCCGCGAGGTACTCTACCCACAGACACCGGACTTCCTCCTCTGACCCAACTACTCCGCTAGATACTCTATCCACAGACACCGGACTTCCTCCTCTGACCCAACTACTCCGCTAGATACTCTATCCACAGACACCGGACTTCCTCCTCTGACCCAACTACTCCGCTAGATACTCTACCCACAGACACCGGACTTCCTCCCCGCACCCAACTACTCCGCGAGGTACTCTATCCACAGACACCGGACCTCCTCCTCTGACCCAACTAATCCGCTAGATACTCTACCCACAGACACCGGACTTCCTCCCCAGACCCAACTACTCCGCTAGATACTCTATCCACAGACACCGGACTTCCTCCCCGGAACCAGCTACTCCGCTAGATACTCTACCCACAGACACCGGACTTCCTCCTCTGACCCAACTACTCCGCTAGATACTCTACCCACAGACACTGGACTTCCTCCCCGGACCCAACTACTCCGCTAGATACGCTACCCACAGACACCGGACTTCCTCCTCTGACCCAACTACTCCGCTAGATACTCTATCCACAGAAACCAGACTTCCTCCTCTGACCCAACTACTCCGATAGATACTCTATCCACAGAAACCAGACTTCCTCCCCGGACCCAACTACTCCACTAGATACTCTACCCACAGACACTGGACTTCCTCCCCGGACCCAACTACTCCGCTAGATACGCTACCCACAGACACCGGACTTCCTCCTCTGACCCAACTACTCCGCTAGATACTCTATCCACAGAAACCAGACTTCCTCCTCTGACCCAACTACTCCGATAGATACTCTATCCACAGAAACCAGACTTCCTCCCCGGACCCAACTACTCCACTAGATACTCTATCCACAGACACCGGACTTCCTCCCCGGACCCAACTACTCCGCTAGATACTCTATCCACAGAAACCAGACTTCCTCCCCGGACCCAACTACTCCGCTAGATACTCTATCCACAGACACTGGACTTCCTCCCCGGACCCAACTACTCCGCTAGATACTCTATCCACAGACAACGGACTTCCTCCCCGGACCCAACTACTCCGCTAGATACTCTATCCACAGACACCGGACTTCCTCCCCGGAACCAGCTACTCCGCTAGATACTCTACCCACAGACACCGGACTTCCTCCTCTGACCCAACTACTCCGCTAGATACTCTACCCACAGACACTGGACTTCCTCCCCGGACCCAACTACTCCGCTAGATACTCTATCCACAGACACCGGACTTCCTCCCCGGAACCAGCTACTCCGCTAGATACTCTACCCACAGACACCGGACTTCCTCCTCTGACCCAACTACTCCGCTAGATACTCTACCCACAGACACTGGACTTCCTCCCCGGACCCAACTACTCCGATAGATACTCTATCCACAGAAACCAGACTTCCTCCCCGGACCCAACTACTCCACTAGATACTCTACCCACAGACACTGGACTTCCTCCCCGGACCCAACTACTCCGCTAGATACGCTACCCACAGACACCGGACTTCCTCCTCTGACCCAACTACTCCGCTAGATACTCTATCCACAGAAACCAGACTTCCTCCTCTGACCCAACTACTCCGATAGATACTCTATCCACAGAAACCAGACTTCCTCCCCGGACCCAACTACTCCGATAGATACTCTATCCACAGAAACCAGACTTCCTCCCCGGACCCAACTACTCCACTAGATACTCTATCCACAGACACCGGACTTCCTCCCCGGACCCAACTACTCCGCTAGATACTCTATCCACAGAAACCAGACTTCCTCCCCGGACCCAACTACTCCGCTAGATACTCTATCCACAGACACTGGACTTCCTCCCCGGACCCAACTACTCCGCTAGATACTCTATCCACAGACACCGGACTTCCTCCCCGGACCCAACTACTCCGCTAGATACTCTATCCACAGACACTGGACTTCCTCCTCTGACCCAACTACTCCGCTAGATACTCTATCCACAGACACCGGACATCCTCCCGGGACCCAACTACTCCGCTAGATACGCTACCCACAGACAACGGACTTCCTCCTCTGACCCAGCTACTCCGCTAGATACTCTATCCACAGAAACCAGACTTCCTCCTCTGACCCAACTACTCCGATAGATACTCTATCCACAGAAACCAGACTTCCTCCCCGGACCCAACTACTCCACTAGATACTCTACCCACAGACACTGGACTTCCTCCCCGGACCCAACTACTCCGCTAGATACGCTACCCACAGACACCGGACTTCCTCCTCTGACCCAACTACTCCGCTAGATACTCTATCCACAGAAACCAGACTTCCTCCTCTGACCCAACTACTCCGATAGATACTCTATCCACAGAAACCAGACTTCCTCCCCGGACCCAACTACTCCACTAGATACTCTATCCACAGACACCGGACTTCCTCCCCGGACCCAACTACTCCGCTAGATACTCTATCCACAGAAACCAGACTTCCTCCCCGGACCCAACTACTCCGCTAGATACTCTATCCACAGACACTGGACTTCCTCCCCGGACCCAACTACTCCGCTAGATACTCTATCCACAGACACCGGACTTCCTCCCCGGACCCAACTACTCCGCTAGATACTCTACCCACAGACACTGGACTTCCTCCTCTGACCCAACTACTCCGCTAGATACTCTATCCACAGACACCGGACTTCCTCTCCGGACCCAACTACTCCGCTAGCTACTCTATCCTCAGACACCGGACTTCCTCCTCTGACCCAACTACTCCGCTAGATACGCTACCCACAGACACCGGACTTCCTCTCCGGACCCAACTACTCCGCTAGATACGCTACCCACAGACACCGGACTTCCTCCGCTGACCCAACTACTCCGCTAGATACTCTATCCACAGAAACCAGACTTCCTCCCCGGACCCAACTACTCCGCTAGATACTCTATCCACAGACACCGGACTTCCTCCCCGGACCCAACTACTCCGCTAGATACGCTACCCACAGACACCGGACTTCCTCTCCGGACCCAACTACTCCGCTAGATACGCTACCCACAGACACCGGACTTCCTCCTCTGACCCAACTACTCCGCTAGATACTCTATCCACAGAAACCAGACTTCCTCCCCGGACCCAACTACTCCGCTAGATACTCTATCCACAGACACTGGACTTCCTCCTCTGACCCAACTACTCCGCTAGATACTCTATCCACAGACACCGGACATCCTCCCGGGACCCAACTACTCCGCTAGATACGCTACCCACAGACAACGGACTTCCTCCTCTGACCCAGCTACTCCGCTAGCTACTCTATCCTCAGACACCGGACTTCCTCCTCTGACCCAACTACTCCGCGAGGTACTCTATCCACAGACACCGGACTTCCTCCTCTGACCCAACTACTCCGCTAGATACGCTACCCACAGACACCGGACTTCCTCCTCTGACCCAACTACTCCGCTAGATACTCTACCCACAGACACCGGACTTCCTCCCCAGACCCAACTACTCCGCTAGATACTCTATCCACAGACACCGGACTTCCTCCCCGGACCCAGCTACTCCGCTAGCTACTCTATCCTCAGACACCGGACTTCCTCCTCTGACCCAACTACTCCGCGAGGTACTCTATCCACAGACACCGGACTTCCTCCTCTGACCCAACTACTCCGCTAGATACGCTACCCACAGACACCGGACTTCCTCCTCTGACCCAACTACTCCGCTAGATACTCTACCCACAGACACCGGACTTCCTCCTCTGACCCAACTACTCCGCGAGGTACTCTACCCACAGACACCGGACTTCCTCCTCTGACCCAACTACTCCGCTAGATACTCTATCCACAGACACCGGACTTCCTCCTCTGACCCAACTACTCCGCTAGATACTCTATCCACAGACACCGGACTTCCTCCTCTGACCCAACTACTCCGCTAGATACTCTACCCACAGACACCGGACTTCCTCCCCGCACCCAACTACTCCGCGAGGTACTCTATCCACAGACACCGGACCTCCTCCTCTGACCCAACTAATCCGCTAGATACTCTACCCACAGACACCGGACTTCCTCCCCAGACCCAACTACTCCGCTAGATACTCTACCCACAGACACTGGACTTCCTCCCCGGACCCAACTACTCCGCTAGATACGCTACCCACAGACACCGGACTTCCTCCTCTGACCCAACTACTCCGCTAGATACTCTATCCACAGAAACCAGACTTCCTCCTCTGACCCAACTACTCCGATAGATACTCTATCCACAGAAACCAGACTTCCTCCCCGGACCCAACTACTCCACTAGATACTCTACCCACAGACACTGGACTTCCTCCCCGGACCCAACTACTCCGCTAGATACGCTACCCACAGACACCGGACTTCCTCCTCTGACCCAACTACTCCGCTAGATACTCTATCCACAGAAACCAGACTTCCTCCTCTGACCCAACTACTCCGATAGATACTCTATCCACAGAAACCAGACTTCCTCCCCGGACCCAACTACTCCACTAGATACTCTATCCACAGACACCGGACTTCCTCCCCGGACCCAACTACTCCGCTAGATACTCTATCCACAGAAACCAGACTTCCTCCCCGGACCCAACTACTCCGCTAGATACTCTATCCACAGACACTGGACTTCCTCCCCGGACCCAACTACTCCGCTAGATACTCTATCCACAGACACCGGACTTCCTCCCCGGACCCAACTACTCCGCTAGATACTCTATCCACAGACACCGGACTTCCTCCCCGGAACCAGCTACTCCGCTAGATACTCTACCCACAGACACCGGACTTCCTCCTCTGACCCAACTACTCCGCTAGATACTCTACCCACAGACACTGGACTTCCTCCCCGGACCCAACTACTCCGCTAGATACTCTATCCACAGACACCGGACTTCCTCCCCGGAACCAGCTACTCCGCTAGATACTCTACCCACAGACACCGGACTTCCTCCTCTGACCCAACTACTCCGCTAGATACTCTACCCACAGACACTGGACTTCCTCCCCGGACCCAACTACTCCGCTAGATACGCTACCCACAGACACCGGACTTCCTCCTCTGACCCAACTACTCCGCTAGATACTCTATCCACAGAAACCAGACTTCCTCCTCTGACCCAACTACTCCGATAGATACTCTATCCACAGAAACCAGACTACCTCCCCGGACCCAACTACTCCACTAGATACTCTATCCACAGACACCGGACTTCCTCCCCGGACCCAACTACTCCGCTAGATACTCTATCCACAGAAACCAGACTTCCTCCCCGGACCCAACTACTCCGCTAGATACTCTATCCACAGACACTGGACTTCCTCCCCGGACCCAACTACTCCGCTAGATACTCTATCCACAGACACCGGACTTCCTCCCCGGACCCAACTACTCCGCTAGATACTCTATCCTCAGACACCGGACTTCCTCCTCTGACCCAACTACTCCGCGAGGTACTCTATCCACAGACACCGGACTTCCTCCTCTGACCCAACTACTCCGCTAGATACTCTACCCACAGACACCGGACTTCCTCCTCTGACCCAACTACTCCGCTAGATACTCTATCCACAGACACCGGACTTCCTCCTCTGACCCAACTACTCCGCTAGATACTCTACCCACAGACACCGGACTTCCTCCCCGCACCCAACTACTCCGCGAGGTACTCTATCCACAGACACCGGACTTCCTCCTCTGACCCAACTACTCCGCTAGATACTCTATCCACAGACACCGGACTTCCTCCTCTGACCCAACTACTCCGCTAGATACTCTACCCACAGACACCGGACTTCCTCCCCTGACCCAACTACTCCGCTAGATACTCTATCCACAGACACCGGACTTCCTCCCCTGACCCAACTACTCAGCTAGATACTCTACCCACAGACACCGGACTTCCTCCCCGGACCCAACTACTCCGCTAGATACTCTATCCACAGACACCGGACTTCCTCCCCGGACCCAGCTACTCCGCTAGATACTCTACCCACAGACACCGGACTTCCTCCTCTGACCCAACTACTCCGCTAGATACTCTACCCACGGACACCGGACTTCCTCCTCTGACCCAACTACTCCGCTAGATACTCTATCCACAGACACCGGACTTCCTCCTCTGACCCAACTACTCCGCTAGATACTCTACCCACAGACACCGGACTTCCTCCCCAGACCCAACTACTCCGCTAGATACTCTACCCACAGACACCGGACTTCCTCCTCTGACCCAACTACTCCGCGAGGTACTCTACCCACAGACACCGGACTTCCTCCTCTGACCCAACTACTCCGCTAGATACTCTATCCACAGACACCGGACTTCCTCCCCGGACCCAACTACTCCGCTAGATACTCTACCCACAGACACCGGACTTCCTCTCCGGACCCAACTGCTCCGCTAGATACTCTATCCACAGAAACCGGACTTCCTCCCCGGACCCAACTACTCCGCTAGATACTCTATCCACAGACACCGGACTTCCTCCCCGGACCCAACTACTCCGCTAGATACTCTACCCACAGGCACCGGACTTCCTCCCCGGACCCAACTACTTCGCTAGATACTCTACCCACAGACACCGGACTTCCTCTCCGGACCCAACTACTCCGCTAGATACTCTATCCACAGACACCGGACTTCCTCCCCGGACCCAACTGCTCCGCTAGATACTCTATCCAAAGACACCGGACTTCCTCCCCAGACCCAACTACTCCGCTAGATACTCTATCCACAGACACCGGACTTCCTCCCCGGACCCAACTACTCCGCTAGATACTCTATCCACAGATACTGGACTTCCTCCCCGGACCCAACAACTCCGCTAGATACTCTACCCACAGACACCGGACTTCCTCCCCGGACCCAACTACTCCGCTAGATACGCTACCCACAGACACCGGACTTCCTCCTCTGACCCAACTACTCCGCTAGATACTCTATCCACAGACACCGGACTTCCTCCTCTGACCCAACTACTCCGCTAGATACTCTACCCACAGAAACCAGACTTCCTCCCCGGACCCAACTACTCCGCTAGATACTCTACCCACAGACACTGGACTTCCTCCCCGGACCCAACTACTCCGCTAGATACTCTATCCACAGACACTGGACTTCCTCCCCGCACCCAACTACTCCGCTAGATACTCTACCCACAGACACCAGACTTCCTCCCTGGACCCAACTACTCCGCTAGATACTCTATCCACAGACACCGGACTTCCTCTTCTGACCCAGCTACTCCGCTAGATATTCTATCCACAGACACCGGACTTCCTCCCGGGACCCAACTACTCCGCTAGATACTCTATCCACAGACACCGGACTTCCTCTCCGGACCCAACTACTCCGCTAGCTACTCTATCCTCAGACACCGGACTTCCTCCTCTGACCCAACTACTCCGCGAGGTACTCTATCCACAGACACCGGACTTCCTCCTCTGACCCAACTACTCCGCTAGATATGCTACCCACAGACACCGGACTTCCTCCTCTGACCCAACTACTCCGCTAGATACTCTACCCACAGACACCGGACTTCCTCCTCTGACCCAACTACTCCGCTAGATACTCTATCCACAGACACCGGACTTCCTCCTCTGACCCAACTACTCCGCTAGATACTCTACCCACAGACACCGGACTTCCTCCCCGCACCCAACTACTCCGCGAGGTACTCTATCCACAGACACCGGACTTCCTCCTCTGACCCAACTACTCCGCGAGGTACTCTATCCACAGACACCGGACTTCCTCCTCTGACCCAACTACTCCGCTAGATATGCTACCCACAGACACCGGACTTCCTCCTCTGACCCAACTACTCCGCTAGATACTCTACCCACAGACACCGGACTTCCTCCTCTGACCCAACTACTCCGCTAGATACTCTATCCACAGAAACCAGACTTCCTCCTCTGACCCAACTACTCCGATAGATACTCTATCCACAGAAACCAGACTTCCTCCCCGGACCCAACTACTCCACTAGATACTCTATCCACAGACACCGGACTTCCTCCCCGGATCCAACTACTCCGCTAGATACTCTATCCACAGAAACCAGACTTCCTCCCCGGACCCAACTACTCCGCTAGATACTCTATCCACAGACACTGGACTTCCTCCCCGGACCCAACTACTCCGCTAGATACTCTATCCACAGACACCGGACTTCCTCCCCGGACCCAACTACTCCGCTAGATACTCTACCCACAGACACTGGACTTCCTCCTCTGACCCAACTACTCCGCTAGATACTCTATCCACAGACACCGGACTTCCTCTCCGGACCCAACTACTCCGCTAGCTACTCTATCCTCAGACACCGGACTTCCTCCTCTGACCCAACTACTCCGCTAGATACGCTACCCACAGACACCGGACTTCCTCTCCGGACCCAACTACTCCGCTAGATACGCTACCCACAGACACCGGACTTCCTCCGCTGACCCAACTACTCCGCTAGATACTCTATCCACAGAAACCAGACTTCCTCCCCGGACCCAACTACTCCGCTAGATACTCTATCCACAGACACCGGACTTCCTCCCCGGACCCAACTACTCCGCTAGATACTCTATCCACAGACACCGGACTTCCTCCTCTGACCCAACTACTCCGCTAGATACTCTACCCACAGACACCGGACTTCCTCCCCGCACCCAACTACTCCGCGAGGTACTCTATCCACAGACACCGGACTTCCTCCTCTGACCCAACTACTCCGCTAGATACTCTATCCACAGACACCGGACTTCCTCCTCTGACCCAACTACTCCGCTAGATACTCTACCCACAGACACCGGACTTCCTCCCCTGACCCAACTACTCCGCTAGATACTCTATCCACAGACACCGGACTTCCTCCCCTGACCCAACTACTCCGCTAGATACTCTACCCACAGACACCGGACTTCCTCCCCGGACCCAACTACTCCGCTAGATACTCTATCCACAGACACCGGACTTCCTCCCCGGACCCAGCTACTCCGCTAGATACTCTACCCACAGACACCGGACTTCCTCCTCTGACCCAACTACTCCGCTAGATACTCTACCCACGGACACCGGACTTCCTCCTCTGACCCAACTACTCCGCTAGATACTCTATCCACAGACACCGGACTTCCTCCCCTGACCAAACTACTCCGCTAGATACTCTATCCACAGACACCGGACTTCCTCCTCTGACCCAACTACTCCGCTAGATACACTACCCACAGACACCGGGCTTCCTCCCCGGACCCAACTGCTCCGCTAGCTACTATACCCACAGACACCGGACTTCCTCCTCTGACCCAATTACTCCGCTAGATACACTACCCACAGACACCGGACGTCCTCCTCTGACCCAACTACTCCGCTAGTTACGCTACCCACAGACACCGGACTTCCTCCTCTGACCCAACTACTCCGCTAGATACACTACCCACAGACACCGGGCTTCCTCCCCGGACCCAACTGCTCCGCTAGATACGCTACCCACAGACACCGGACTTCCTCCTCTGACCCAATTACTCCGCTAGATACACTACCCACAGACACCGGACTTCCTCCTCTGACCCAACTACTCCGCTAGATACTCTATCCACAGACACCGGACTTCCTCCTCTGACCCAACTACTCCGCTAGATACTCTACCCACAGACACCGGACTTCCTCTCCGGACCCAACTGCTCCGCTAGATACTCTATCCACAGACACCGGACTTCCTCCCCGGACCCAACTACTCCGCTAGATACTCTATCCACAGAAACCAGACTTCCTCCCCGGACCCAACTACTCCGCTAGATACTCTATCCACAGACACTGGACTTCCTCCCCGGACCCAACTACTCCGCTAGATACTCTATCCACAGACACCGGACTTCCTCTCTGGACCCAACTACTCCGCTAGCTACTCTATCCTCAGACACCGGACTTCCTCCTCTGACCCAACTACTCCGCTAGATACGCTACCCACAGACACCGGACTTCCTCTCCGGACCCAACTACTCCGCTAGATACGCTACCCACAGACACCGGACTTCCTCTCCGGACCCAACTACTCCGCTAGATACTCTATCCACAGAAACCAGACTTCCTCCCCGGACCCAACTACTCCGCTAGATACTCTATCCACAGACACTGGACTTCCTCCTCTGACCCAACTACTCCGCTAGATACTCTATCCACAGACACCGGACATCCTCCCGGGACCCAACTACTCCGCTAGATACGCTACCCACAGACAACGGACTTCCTCCTCTGACCCAGCTACTCCGCTAGCTACTCTATCCTCAGACACCGGACTTCCTCCTCTGACCCAACTACTCCGCGAGGTACTCTATCCACAGACACCGGACTTCCTCCTCTGACCCAACTACTCCGCTAGATACGCTACCCACAGACACCGGACTTCCTCCTCTGACCCAACTACTCCGCTAGATACTCTACCCACAGACACCGGACTTCCTCCCCAGACCCAACTACTCCGCTAGATACTCTACCCACAGACACCGGACTTCCTCCTCTGACCCAACTACTCCGCGAGGTACTCTACCCACAGACACCGGACTTCCTCCTCTGACCCAACTACTCCGCTAGATACTCTATCCACAGACACCGGACTTCCTCCTCTGACCCAACTACTCCGCTAGATACTCTATCCACAGACACCGGACTTCCTCCTCTGACCCAACTACTCCGCTAGATACTCTACCCACAGACACCGGACTTCCTCCCCGCACCCAACTACTCCGCGAGGTACTCTATCCACAGACACCGGACCTCCTCCTCTGACCCAACTAATCCGCTAGATACTCTACCCACAGACACCGGACTTCCTCCCCAGACCCAACTACTCCGCTAGATACTCTATCCACAGACACCGGACTTCGGCCCCGGAACCAGCTACTCCGCTAGATACTCTACCCACAGACACCGGACTTCCTCCTCTGACCCAACTACTCCGCTAGATACTCTACCCACAGACACTGGACTTCCTCCCCGGACCCAACTACTCCGCTAGATACGCTACCCACAGACACCGGACTTCCTCCTCTGACCCAACTACTCCGCTAGATACTCTATCCACAGAAACCAGACTTCCTCCTCTGACCCAACTACTCCGATAGATACTCTATCCACAGAAACCAGACTTCCTCCCCGGACCCAACTACTCCACTAGATACTCTACCCACAGACACTGGACTTCCTCCCCGGACCCAACTACTCCGCTAGATACGCTACCCACAGACACCGGACTTCCTCCTCTGACCCAACTACTCCGCTAGATACTCTATCCACAGAAACCAGACTTCCTCCTCTGACCCAACTACTCCGATAGATACTCTATCCACAGAAACCAGACTTCCTCCCCGGACCCAACTACTCCACTAGATACTCTATCCACAGACACCGGACTTCCTCCCCGGACCCAACTACTCCGCTAGATACTCTATCCACAGAAACCAGACTTCCTCCCCGGACCCAACTACTCCGCTAGATACTCTATCCACAGACACTGGACTTCCTCCCCGGACCCAACTACTCCGCTAGATACTCTATCCACAGACACCGGACTTCCTCCCCGGACCCAACTACTCCGCTAGATACTCTATCCACAGACACCGGACTTCCTCCCCGGAACCAGCTACTCCGCTAGATACTCTACCCACAGACACCGGACTTCCTCCTCTGACCCAACTACTCCGCTAGATACTCTACCCACAGACACTGGACTTCCTCCCCGGACCCAACTACTCCGCTAGATACTCTATCCACAGACACCAGACTTCCTCCCCGGAACCAGCTACTCCGCTAGATACTCTACCCACAGACACCGGACTTCCTCCTCTGACCCAACTACTCCGCTAGATACTCTACCCACAGACACTGGACTTCCTCCCCGGACCCAACTACTCCGCTAGATACGCTACCCACAGACACCGGACTTCCTCCTCTGACCCAACTACTCCGCTAGATACTCTATCCACAGAAACCAGACTTCCTCCTCTGACCCAACTACTCCGATAGATACTCTATCCACAGAAACCAGACTTCCTCCCCGGACCCAACTACTCCACTAGATACTCTACCCACAGACACTGGACTTCCTCCCCGGACCCAACTACTCCGCTAGATACGCTACCCACAGACACCGGACTTCCTCCTCTGACCCAACTACTCCGCTAGATACTCTATCCACAGAAACCAGACTTCCTCCTCTGACCCAACTACTCCGATAGATACTCTATCCACAGAAACCAGACTTCCTCCCCGGACCCAACTACTCCACTAGATACTCTATCCACAGACACCGGACTTCCTCCCCGGACCCAACTACTCCGCTAGATACTCTATCCACAGAAACCAGACTTCCTCCCCGGACCCAACTACTCCGCTAGATACTCTATCCACAGACACTGGACTTCCTCCCCGGACCCAACTACTCCGCTAGATACTCTATCCACAGACACCGGACTTCCTCCCCGGACCCAACTACTCCGCTAGATACTCTACCCACAGACACTGGACTTCCTCCTCTGACCCAACTACTCCGCTAGATACTCTATCCACAGACACCGGACTTCCTCTCCGGACCCAACTACTCCGCTAGCTACTCTATCCTCAGACACCGGACTTCCTCCTCTGACCCAACTACTCCGCTAGATACGCTACCCACAGACACCGGACTTCCTCTCCGGACCCAACTACTCCGCTAGATACGCTACCCACAGACACCGGACTTCCTCCGCTGACCCAACTACTCCGCTAGATACTCTATCCACAGAAACCAGACTTCCTCCCCGGACCCAACTACTCCGCTAGATACTCTATCCACAGACACCGGACTTCCTCCCCGGACCCAACTACTCCGCTAGATACTCTACCCACAGACACCGGACTTCCTCCCCGGACCCAACTGCTCCGCTAGATACTCTATCCACAGACACCGGACTTCCTCCCCGGACCCAACTACTCCGCTAGATACGCTACCCACAGACACCGGACTTCCTCCTCTGACCCAACTACTCCGCTAGATACTCTATCCACAGAAACCAGACTTCCTCCTCTGACCCAACTACTCCGCTAGATACTCTATCCACAGACACCGGACTTCCTCCCCGGACCCAACTGCTCCGCTAGATACTCTATCCACAGAAACCAGACTTCCTCCCCGGACCCAACTACTCCGCTAGATACGCTATCCACAGAAACCAGACTTCCTCCCCGGACCCAACTACTCCGCTAGATACTCTATCCACAGACACCGGACTTCCTCCCCGGACCCAACTGCTCCGCTAGATACTCTATCCACAGACACCGGACTTCCTCCCCAGACCCAACTACTCCGCTAGATACGCTACCCACAGACACCGGACTTCCTCCCCGGACCCAACTGCTCCGCTAGATACTCTATCCACAGAAACCAGACTTCCTCCCCGGACCCAACTACTCCGCTAGATACGCTATCCACAGAAACCAGACTTCCTCCCCGGACCCAACTACTCCGCTAGATACTCTATCCACAGACACCGGACTTCCTCCCCGGACCCAACTGCTCCGCTAGATACTCTATCCACAGACACCGGACTTCCTCCCCGGACCCAACTACTCCGCTAGATACGCTACCCACAGACACCGGACTTCCTCCCCGGACCCAACTGCTCCGCTAGATACTCTATCCACAGAAACCAGACTTCCTCCCCGGACCCAACTACTCCGCTAGATACGCTATCCACAGAAACCAGACTTCCTCCCCGGACCCAACTACTCCGCTAGATACTCTATCCACAGACACCGGACTTCCTCCCCGGACCCAACTGCTCCGCTAGATACTCTATCCACAGACACCGGACTTCCTCCCCGGACCCAACTACTCCGCTAGATACGCTACCCACAGACACCGGACTTCCTCCCCGGACCCAACTGCTCCGCTAGATACTCTATCCACAGAAACCAGACTTCCTCCCCGGACCCAACTACTCCGCTAGATACGCTACCCACAGACACCGGACTTCCTCCTCTGACCCAACTACTCCGCGAGGTACTCTATCCACAGACACCGGACTTCCTCTTCTGACCCAGCTACTCCGCTAGATACTCTATCCACAGACACCGGACTTCCTCCCGGGACCCAACTACTCCGCTAGATACTCTATCCACAGACACCGGACTTCCTCTCCGGACCCAACTACTCCGCTAGCTACTCTATCCTCAGACACCGGACTTCCTCCTCTGACCCAACTACTCCGCGAGGTACTCTATCCACAGACACCGGACTTCCTCCTCTGACCCAACTACTCCGCTAGATACTCTACCCACAGACACCGGACTTCCTCCTCTGACCCAACTACTCCGCTAGATACTCTATCCACAGACACCGGACTTCCTCCTCTGACCCAACTACTCCGCTAGATACTCTACCCACAGACACCGGACTTCCTCCCCGCACCCAACTACTCCGCGAGGTACTCTATCCACAGACACCGGACTTCCTCCTCTGACCCAACTACTCCGCTAGATACTCTATCCACAGACACCGGACTTCCTCCTCTGACCCAACTACTCCGCTAGATACTCTACCCACAGACACCGGACTTCCTCCCCTGACCCAACTACTCCGCTAGATACTCTATCCACAGACACCGGACTTCCTCCCCTGACCCAACTACTCCGCTAGATACTCTACCCACAGACACCGGACTTCCTCCCCGGACCCAACTACTCCGCTAGATACTCTATCCACAGACACCGGACTTCCTCCCCGGACCCAGCTACTCCGCTAGATACTCTACCCACAGACACCGGACTTCCTCCTCTGACCCAACTACTCCGCTAGATACTCTACCCACGGACACCGGACTTCCTCCTCTGACCCAACTACTCCGCTAGATACTCTATCCACAGACACCGGACTTCCTCCTCTGACCCAACTACTCCGCTAGATACTCTACCCACAGACACCGGACTTCCTCCCCAGACCCAACTACTCCGCTAGATACTCTACCCACAGACACCGGACTTCCTCCTCTGACCCAACTACTCCGCGAGGTACTCTACCCACAGACACCGGACTTCCTCCTCTGACCCAACTACTCCGCTAGATACTCTATCCACAGACACCGGACTTCCTCCTCTGACCCAACTACTCCGCTAGATACTCTATCCACAGACACCGGACTTCCTCCTCTGACCCAACTACTCCGCTAGATACTCTACCCACAGACACCGGACTTCCTCCCCGCACCCAACTACTCCGCGAGGTACTCTATCCACAGACACCGGACCTCCTCCTCTGACCCAACTAATCCGCTAGATACTCTACCCACAGACACCGGACTTCCTCCCCAGACCCAACTACTCCGCTAGATACTCTATCCACAGACACCGGACTTCCTCCCCGGAACCAGCTACTCCGCTAGATACTCTACCCACAGACACCGGACCTCCTCCTCTGACCCAACTACTCCGCTAGATACTCTACCCACAGACACTGGACTTCCTCCCCGGACCCAACTACTCCGCTAGATACGCTACCCACAGACACCGGACTTCCTCCTCTGACCCAACTACTCCGCTAGATACTCTATCCACAGAACCCAGACTTCCTCCTCTGACCCAACTACTCCGATAGATACTCTATCCACAGAAACCAGACTTCCTCCCCGGACCCAACTACTCCACTAGATACTCTACCCACAGACACTGGACTTCCTCCCCGGACCCAACTACTCCGCTAGATACGCTATCCACAGACACCGGACTTCCTCCTCTGACCCAACTATTCCGCTAGATACTCTATCCACAGAAACCAGACTTCGTCCTCTGACCCAACTACTCCGATAGATACTCTATCCACAGAAACCAGACTTCCTCCCCGGACCCAACTACTCCACTAGATACTCTATCCACAGACACCGGACTTCCTCCCCGGACGTAACTACTCCGCTAGATACTCTATCCACAGAAACCAGACTTCCTCCCCGGACCCAACTACTCCGCTAGATACTCTATCCACAGACACTGGACTTCCTCCCCGGACCCAACTACTCCGCTAGATACTCTATCCACAGACACCGGACTTCCTCCCCGGACCCAACTACTCCGCTAGATACTCTACCCACAGACACTGGACTTCCTCCTCTGACCCAACCACTCCGCTAGATACTCTATCCACAGACACCGGACTTCCTCTCCGGACCCAACTACTCCGCTAGCTACTCTATCCTCAGACACCGGACTTCCTCCTCTGACCCAACTACTCCGCTAGATACGCTACCCACAGACACCGGACTTCCTCTCCGGACCCAACTACTCCGCTAGATACGCTACCCACAGACACCGGACTTCCTCCGCTGACCCAACTACTCCGCTAGATACTCTATCCACAGAAACCAGACTTCCTCCCCGGACCCAACTACTCCGCTAGATACTCTATCCACAGACACCGGACTTCCTCCCCGGACCCAACTACTCCACTAGATACGCTACCCACAGACACCGGACTTCCTCTTCTGACCCAGCTACTCCGCTAGATACTCTATCCACAGACACCGGACTTCCTCCCGGGACCCAACTACTCCGCTAGATACTCTATCCACAGACACCGGACTTCCTCTCCGGACCCAACTACTCCGCTAGCTACTCTATCCTCAGACACCGGACTTCCTCCTCTGACCCAACTACTCCGCGAGGTACTCTATCCACAGACACCGGACTTCCTCCTCTGACCCAACTACTCCGCTAGATATGCTACCCACAGACACCGGACTTCCTCCTCTGACCCAACTACTCCGCTAGATACTCTATCCACAGACACCGGACTTCCTCTTCTGACCCAACTACTCCGCTAGATACTCTACCCACAGACACCGGACTTCCTCCCCGCACCCAACTATTCCGCGAGGTACTCTATCCACAGACACCGGACTTCCTCCTCTGACCCAACTACTCCGCTAGATACTCTATCCACAGACACCGGACTTCCTCCTCTGACACAACTACTCCGCTAGATCCTCTACCCACAGACACCGGACTTCCTCCCCTGACCCAACTACTCCGCTAGATACTCTATCCACAGACACCGGACTTCCTCCCCTGACCCAACTACTCCGCTAGATACTCTACCCACAGACACCGGACTTCCTCCCCGGACCCAACTACTCCGCTAGATACTCTATCCACAGACACCGGACTTCCTCCCCGGACCCAGCTACTCCGCTAGATACTCTACCCACAGACACCGGACTTCCTCCTCTGACCCAACTACTCCGCTAGATACTCTACCCACGGACACCGGACTTCCTGCTCTGACCCAACTACTCCGCTAGATACTCTATCCACAGACACCGGACTTCCTCCTCTGACCCAACTACTCCGCTAGATACTCTACCCACAGACACCGGACTTCCTCCCCTGACCAAACTACTCCGCTAGATACTCTATCCACAGACACCGGACTTCCTCCTCTGACCCAACTACTCCGCTAGATACACTACCCACAGACACCGGGCTTCCTCCACGGACCCAACTGCTCCGCTAGCTACTATACCCACAGACACCGGACTTCCTCCTCTGACCCAATTACTCCGCTAGATACACTACCCACAGACACCGGACTTCCTCCTCTGACCCAACTACTCCGCTAGTTACGCTACCCACAGACACCGGACTTCCTCCTCTGACCCAACTACTCCGCTAGATACACTACCCACAGACACCGGGCTTCCTCCCCGGACCCAACTGCTCCGCTAGATACGCTACCCACAGACACCGGACTTCCTCCTCTGACCCAATTACTCCGCTAGATACACTACCCACAGACACCGGACTTCCTCCCCGGACCCAACTACTCCGCTAGATACTCTACCCACAGACACCGGACTTCCTCTCCGGACCCAACTGCTCCGCTAGATACTCTATCCACAGAAACCGGACTTCCTCCCCGGACCCAACTACTCCGCTAGATACTCTATCCACAGACACCGGACTTCCTCCCCGGACCCAACTACTCCGCTAGATACTCTACCCACAGGCACCGGACTTCCTCCCCGGACCCAACTACTTCGCTAGATACTCTACCCACAGACACCGGACTTCCTCTCCGGACCCAACTACTCCGCTAGATACTCTATCCACAGACACCGGACTTCCTCCCCGGACCCAACTGCTCCGCTAGATACTCTATCCACAGACACCGGACTTCCTCCCCAGACCCAACTACTCCGCTAGATACTCTATCCACAGACACCGGACTTCCTCCCCGGACCCAACTACTCCGCTAGATACTCTATCCACAGATACTGGACTTCCTCCCCGGACCCAACAACTCCGCTAGATACTCTACCCACAGACACCGGACTTCCTCCCCGGACCCAACTACTCCGCTAGATACGCTACCCACAGACACCGGACTTCCTCCTCTGACCCAACTACTCCGCTAGATACTCTATCCACAGACACCGGACTTCCTCCTCTGACCCAACTACTCCGCTAGATACTCTACCCACAGAAACCAGACTTCCTCCCCGGACCCAACTACTCCGCTAGATACTCTACCCACAGACACTGGACTTCCTCCCCGGACCCAACTACTCCGCTAGATACTCTATCCACAGACACTGGACTTCCTCCCCGCACCCAACTACTCCGCTAGATACTCTACCCACAGACACCAGACTTCCTCCCTGGACCCAACTACTCCGCTAGATACTCTATCCACAGACACCGGACTTCCTCTTCTGACCCAGCTACTCCGCTAGATATTCTATCCACAGACACCGGACTTCCTCCCGGGACCCAACTACTCCGCTAGATACTCTATCCACAGACACCGGACTTCCTCTCCGGACCCAACTACTCCGCTAGCTACTCTATCCTCAGACACCGGACTTCCTCCTCTGACCCAACTACTCCGCGAGGTACTCTATCCACAGACACCGGACTTCCTCCTCTGACCCAACTACTCCGCTAGATATGCTACCCACAGACACCGGACTTCCTCCTCTGACCCAACTACTCCGCTAGATACTCTACCCACAGACACCGGACTTCCTCCTCTGACCCAACTACTCCGCTAGATACTCTATCCACAGACACCGGACTTCCTCCTCTGACCCAACTACTCCGCTAGATACTCTACCCACAGACACCGGACTTCCTCCCCGCACCCAACTACTCCGCGAGGTACTCTATCCACAGACACCGGACTTCCTCCTCTGACCCAACTACTCCGCTAGATACTCTATCCACAGACACCGGACTTCCTCCTCTGACCCAACTACTCCGCTAGATACTCTACCCACAGACACCGGACTTCCTCCCCTGACCCAACTACTCCGCTAGATACTCTATCCACAGACACCGGACTTCCTCCCCTGACCCAACTACTCCGCTAGATACTCTACCCACAGACACCGGACTTCCTCCCCGGACCCAACTACTCCGCTAGATACTCTATCCACAGACACCGGACTTCCTCCCCGGACCCAGCTACTCCGCTAGATACTCTACCCACAGACACCGGACTTCCTCCTCTGACCCAACTACTCCGCTAGATACTCTACCCACGGACACCGGACTTCCTCCTCTGACCCAACTACTCCGCTAGATACTCTATCCACAGACACCGGACTTCCTCCTCTGACCCAACTACTCCGCTAGATACTCTACCCACAGACACCGGACTTCCTCCCCTGACCAAACTACTCCGCTAGATACTCTATCCACAGACACCGGACTTCCTCCTCTGACCCAACTACTCCGCTAGATACACTACCCACAGACACCGGGCTTCCTCCCCGGACCCAACTGCTCCGCTAGCTACTATACCCACAGACACCGGACTTCCTCCTCTGACCCAATTACTCCGCTAGATACACTACCCACAGACACCGGACTTCCTCCTCTGACCCAACTACTCCGCTAGTTACGCTACCCACAGACACCGGACTTCCTCCTCTGACCCAACTACTCCGCTAGATACACTACCCACAGACACCGGGCTTCCTCCCCGGACCCAACTGCTCCGCTAGATACGCTACCCACAGACACCGGACTTCCTCCTCTGACCCAATTACTCCGCTAGATACACTACCCACAGACACCGGACTTCCTCCTCTGACCCAACTACTCCGCTAGATACTCTATCCACAGACACCGGACTTCCTCCCCGGACCCAACTACTCCGCTAGATACTCTACCCACAGACACCGGACTACCTCTCCGGACCCAACTGCTCCGCTAGATACTCTATCCACAGAAACCGGACTTCCTCCCCGGACCCAACTACTCCGCTAGATACTCTATCCACAGACACCGGACTTCCTCCCCGGACCCAACTACTCCGCTAGATACTCAACCCACAGGCACCGGACTTCCTCCCCGGACCCAACTACTTCGCTAGATACTCTACCCACAGACACCGGACTTCCTCTCCGGACCCAACTACTCCGCTAGATACTCTATCCACAGACACCGGACTTCCTCCCCGGACCCAACTGCTCCGCTAGATACTCTATCCACAGACACCGGACTTCCTCCCCAGACCCAACTACTCCGCTAGATACTCTATCCACAGACACCGGACTTCCTCCCCGGACCCAACTACTCCGCTAGATACTCTATCCACAGATACTGGACTTCCTCCCCGGACCCAACAACTCCGCTAGATACTCTACCCACAGACACCGGACTTCCTCCCCGGACCCAACTACTCCGCTAGATACGCTACCCACAGACACCGGACTTCCTCCTCTGACCCAACTACTCCGCTAGATACTCTATCCACAGACACCGGACTTCCTCCTCTGACCCAACTACTCCGCTAGATACTCTACCCACAGAAACCAGACTTCCTCCCCGGACCCAACTACTCCGCTAGATACTCTACCCACAGACACTGGACTTCCTCCCCGGACCCAACTACTCCGCTAGATACTCTATCCACAGACACTGGACTTCCTCCCCGCACCCAACTACTCCGCTAGATACTCTACCCACAGACACCAGACTTCCTCCCTGGACCCAACTACTCCGCTAGATACTCTATCCACAGAAACCAGACTTCCTCCCCGGACCCAACTACTCCGCTAGATACTCTATCCACAGACACCGGACATCCTCCCTGGACCCAACTACTCCGCTAGATACTCTACCCACAGACACCGGACTTCCTCCTCTGACCCAACTGCTCCGCTAGATACTCTATCCACAGAAACCAGACTTCCTCCCCGGACCCAACTACTCCGCTAGATACTCTATCCACAGACACTGGACTTCCTCCCCGGACCCAACTACTCCGCTAGATACTCTATCCACAGACACCGGACTTCCTCCCCGGACCCAACTGCTCCGCTAGATACTCTATCCACAGACACCGGACTTCCTCCCCAGACCCAACTACTCCGCTAGATACTCTATCCACAGACACCGGACTTTCTCCCCGGACCCAACTACTCCGCTAGATACTCTATCCACAGATACTGGACTTCCTCCCCGGACCCAACAACTCCGCTAGATACTCTACCCACAGACACCGGACTTCCTCCCCGGACCCAACTACTCCGCTAGATACGCTACCCAAAGACACCGGACTTCCTCCTCTGACCCAACTACTCCGCTAGATACTCTATCCACAGACACCGGACTTCCTCCTCTGACCCAACTACTCCGCTAGATACTCTACCCACAGAAACCAGACTTCCTCCCCGGACCCAACTACTCCGCTAGATACTCTACCCACAGACACTGGACTTCCTCCCCGGACCCAACTACTCCGCTAGATACTCTATCCACAGACACTGGACTTCCTCCCCGCACCCAACTACTCCGCTAGATACTCTACCCACAGACACCAGACTTCCTCCCTGGACCCAACTACTCCGCTAGATACTCTATCCACAGACACCGGACTTCCTCTTCTGACCCAGCTACTCCGCTAGATACTCTATCCACAGACACCGGACTTCCTCCCGGGACCCAACTACTCCGCTAGATACTCTATCCACAGACACCGGACTTCCTCTCCGGACCCAACTACTCCGCTAGCTACTCTATCCTCAGACACCGGACTTCCTCCCTGGACCCAACTACTCCGCTAGATACTCTATCCACAGAAACCAGACTTCCTCCCCGGACCCAACTACTCTGCTAGATACTCTATCCACAGACACCGGACATCCTCCCTGGACCCAACTACTCCGCTAGATACTCTACCCACAGACACCGGACTTCCTCCTCTGACCCAACTACTCCGCTAGATACACTACCCACAGACACCGGGCTTCCTCCCCGGACCCAACTGCTCCGCTAGATACGCTACCCACAGACACCGGACTTCCTCCTCTGACCCAATTACTCCGCTAGATACACTACCCACAGACACCGGACTTCCTCCTCTGACCCAACTACTCCGCTAGATACTCTATCCACAGACACCGGACTTCCTCCCCGGACCCAACTACTCCGCTAGATACTCTACCCACAGACACCGGACTACCTCTCCGGACCCAACTGCTCCGCTAGATACTCTATCCACAGAAACCGGACTTCCTCCCCGGACCCAACTACTCCGCTAGATACTCTATCCACAGACACCGGACTTCCTCCCCGGACCCAACTACTCCGCTAGATACTCAACCCACAGGCACCGGACTTCCTCCCCGGACCCAACTACTTCGCTAGATACTCTACCCACAGACACCGGACTTCCTCTCCGGACCCAACTACTCCGCTAGATACTCTATCCACAGACACCGGACTTCCTCCCCGGACCCAACTGCTCCGCTAGATACTCTATCCACAGACACCGGACTTCCTCCCCAGACCCAACTACTCCGCTAGATACTCTATCCACAGACACCGGACTTCCTCCCCGGACCCAACTACTCCGCTAGATACTCTATCCACAGATACTGGACTTGATCCCCGGACCCAACAACTCCGCTAGATACTCTACCCACAGACACCGGACTTCCTCCCCGGACCCAACTACTCCGCTAGATACGCTACCCACAGACACCGGACTTCCTCCTCTGACCCAACTACTCCGCTAGATACTCTATCCACAGACACCGGACTTCCTCCTCTGACCCAACTACTCCGCTAGATACTCTACCCACAGAAACCAGACTTCCTCCCCGGACCCAACTACTCCGCTAGATACTCTACCCACAGACACTGGACTTCCTCCCCGGACCCAACTACTCCGCTAGATACTCTATCCACAGACACTGGACTTCCTCCCCGCACCCAACTACTCCGCTAGATACTCTACCCACAGACACCAGACTTCCTCCCTGGACCCAACTACTCCGCTAGATACTCTATCCACAGAAACCAGACTTCCTCCCCGGACCCAACTACTCCGCTAGATACTCTATCCACAGACACCGGACATCCTCCCTGGACCCAACTACTCCGCTAGATACTCTACCCACAGACACCGGACTTCCTCCTCTGACCCAACTGCTCCGCTAGATACTCTATCCACAGAAACCAGACTTCCTCCCCGGACCCAACTACTCCGCTAGATACTCTATCCACAGACACTGGACTTCCTCCCCGGACCCAACTACTCCGCTAGATACTCTATCCACAGACACCGGACTTCCTCCCCGGACCCAACTGCTCCGCTAGATACTCTATCCACAGACACCGGACTTCCTCCCCAGACCCAACTACTCCGCTAGATACTCTATCCACAGACACCGGACTTTCTCCCCGGACCCAACTACTCCGCTAGATACTCTATCCACAGATACTGGACTTCCTCCCCGGACCCAACAACTCCGCTAGATACTCTACCCACAGACACCGGACTTCCTCCCCGGACCCAACTACTCCGCTAGATACGCTACCCAAAGACACCGGACTTCCTCCTCTGACCCAACTACTCCGCTAGATACTCTATCCACAGACACCGGACTTCCTCCTCTGACCCAACTACTCCGCTAGATACTCTACCCACAGAAACCAGACTTCCTCCCCGGACCCAACTACTCCGCTAGATACTCTACCCACAGACACTGGACTTCCTCCCCGGACCCAACTACTCCGCTAGATACTCTATCCACAGACACTGGACTTCCTCCCCGCACCCAACTACTCCGCTAGATACTCTACCCACAGACACCAGACTTCCTCCCTGGACCCAACTACTCCGCTAGATACTCTATCCACAGACACCGGACTTCCTCTTCTGACCCAGCTACTCCGCTAGATACTCTATCCACAGACACCGGACTTCCTCCCGGGACCCAACTACTCCGCTAGATACTCTATCCACAGACACCGGACTTCCTCTCCGGACCCAACTACTCCGCTAGCTACTCTATCCTCAGACACCGGACTTCCTCCCTGGACCCAACTACTCCGCTAGATACTCTATCCACAGAAACCAGACTTCCTCCCCGGACCCAACTACTCCGCTAGATACTCTATCCACAGACACCGGACATCCTCCCTGGACCCAACTACTCCGCTAGATACTCTACCCACAGACACCGGACTTCCTCCTCTGACCCAACTGCTCCGCTAGATACTCTATCCACAGAAACCAGACTTCCTCCCCGGACCCAACTACTCCGCTAGATACTCTATCCACAGACACTGGACTTCCTCCCCGGACCCAACTACTCCGCTAGATACTCTATCCACAGACACCGGACTTCCTCTCTGGACCCAACTACTCCGCTAGCTACTCTATCCTCAGACACCGGACTTCCTCCTCTGACCCAACTACTCCGCTAGATACGCTACCCACAGACAACGGACTTCCTCTCCGGACCCAACTACTCCGCTATATACGCTACCCACAGACACCGGACTTCCTCCTCTGACCCAACTACTCCGCTAGATACTCTATCCACAGAAACCAGACTTCCTCCCCGGACCCAACTACTCCGCTAGATACTCTATCCACAGACACCGGACTTCCTCTCCGGACCCAACTACTCCGCTAGCTACTCTATCCTCAGACACCGGACTTCCTCCTCTGACCCAACTAGTCCGCTAGATACGCTACCCACAGACACCGGACTTCCTCTCCGGACCCAACTACTCCGCTAGATACTCTATCCACAGAAACCAGACTTCCTCCCCGGACCCAACTACTCCGCTAGATACTCTATCCACAGACACCGGACTTCCTCCCGGGACCCAACTACTCCGCTAGATACTCTATCCACAGACACCGGACTTCCTCTCCGGACCCAACTACTCCGCTAGCTACTCTATCCTCAGACACCGGACTTCCTCCTCTGACCCAACTACTCCGCTAGATACTCTATCCACAGACACCGGACTTCCTCTCCGGACCCAACTACTCCGCTAGCTACTCTATCCTCAGACACCGGACTTCCTCCTCTGACCCAACTACTCCGGGAGGTACTCTATCCACAGACACCGGACTTCCTCCTCTGACCCAACTACTCCGCTAGATATGCTACCCACAGACACCGGACTTCCTCCTCTGACCCAACTACTCCGCTAGATACTCTACCCACAGACACCGGACTTCCTCCTCTGACCCAACTACTCCGCTAGATACTCTATCCACAGACACCGGACTTCCTCCTCTGACCCAACTACTCCGCTAGATACTCTACCCACAGACACCGGACTTCCTCCCCGCACCCAACTACTCCGCGAGGTACTCTATCCACAGACACCGGACTTCCTCCTCTGACCCAACTACTCCGCTAGATACTCTATCCACAGACACCGGACTTCCTCCTCTGACCCAACTACTCCGCTAGATACTCTACCCACAGACACCGGACTTCCTCCCCTGACCCAACTACTCCGCTAGATACTCTATCCACAGACACCGGACTTCCTCCCCTGACCCAACTACTCCGCTAGATACTCTACCCACAGACACCGGACTTCCTCCCCGGACCCAACTACTCCGCTAGATACTCTATCCACAGACACCGGACTTCCTCCCCGGACCCAGCTACTCCGCTAGATACTCTACCCACAGACACCGGACTTCCTCCTCTGACCCAACTACTCCGCTAGATACTCTACCCACGGACACCGGACTTCCTCCTCTGACCCAACTACTCCGCTAGATACTCTATCCACAGACACCGGACTTCCTCCTCTGACCCAACTACTCCGCTAGATACTCTACCCACAGACACCGGACTTCCTCCCCTGACCAAACTACTCCGCTAGATACTCTATCCACAGACACCGGACTTCCTCCTCTGACCCAACTACTCCGCTAGATACACTACCCACAGACACCGGGCTTCCTCCCCGGACCCAACTGCTCCGCTAGCTACTATACCCACAGACACCGGACTTCCTCCTCTGACCCAATTACTCCGCTAGATACACTACCCACAGACACCGGACTTCCACCTCTGACCCAACTACTCCGCTAGTTTCGCTACCCACAGACACCGGACTTCCTCCTCTGACCCAACTACTCCGCTAGATACACTACCCACAGACACCGGGCTTCCTCCCCGGACCCAACTGCTCCGCTAGATACGCTACCCACAGACACCGGACTTCCTCCTCTGACCCAATTACTCCGCTAGATACACTACCCACAGACACCGGACTTCCTCCTCTGACCCAACTACTCCGCTAGATACTCTATCCACAGACACCGGACTTCCTCCCCGGACCCAACTACTCCGCTAGATACTCTACCCACAGACACCGGACTTCCTCTCCGGACCCAACTGCTCCGCTAGATACTCTATCCACAGAAACCGGACTTCCTCCCCGGACCCAACTACTCCGCTAGATACTCTATCCACAGACACCGGACTTCCTCCCCGGACCCAACTACTCCGCTAGATACTCTACCCACAGACACCGGACTTCCTCTCCGGACCCAACTACTCCGCTAGATACTCTATCCACAGACACCGGACTTCCTCCCCGGACCCAACTACTCCGCTAGATACTCTACCCACAGGCACCGGACTTCCTCCCCGGACCCAACTACTTCGCTAGATACTCTACCCACAGACACCGGACTTCCTCTCCGGACCCAACTACTCCGCTAGATACTCTATCCACAGACACCGGACTTCCTCCCCGGACAACCAACTGCTCCGCTAGATACTCTATCCACAGACACCGGACTTCCTCCCCAGACCCAACTACTCCGCTAGATACTCTATCCACAGACACCGGACTTCCTCCCCGGACCCAACTACTCCGCTAGATACTCTATCCACAGATACTGGACTTCCTCCCCGGACCCAACAACTCCGCTAGATACTCTACCCACAGACACCGGACTTCCTCCCCGGACCCAACTACTCCGCTAGATACGCTACCCACAGACACCGGACTTCCTCCTCTGACCCAACTACTCCGCTAGATACTCTATCCACAGACACCGGACTTCCTCCTCTGACCCAACTACTCCGCTAGATACTCTACCCACAGAAACCAGACTTCCTCCCCGGACCCAACTACTCCGCTAGATACTCTACCCACAGACACTGGACTTCCTCCCCGGACCCAACTACTCCGCTAGATACTCTATCCACAGACACTGGACTTCCTCCCCGCACCCAACTACTCCGCTAGATACTCTACCCACAGACACCAGACTTCCTCCCTGGACCCAACTACTCCGCTAGATACTCTATCCACAGAAACCAGACTTCCTCCCCGGACCCAACTACTCCGCTAGATACTCTATCCACAGACACCGGACATCCTCCCTGGACCCAACTACTCCGCTAGATACTCTACCCACAGACACCGGACTTCCTCCTCTGACCCAACTGCTCCGCTAGATACTCTATCCACAGAAACCAGACTTCCTCCCCGGACCCAACTACTCCGCTAGATACTCTATCCACAGACACTGGACTTCCTCCCCGGACCCAACTACTCCGCTAGATACTCTATCCACAGACACCGGACTTCCTCTCTGGACCCAACTACTCCGCTAGCTACTCTATCCTCAGACACCGGACTTCCTCCTCTGACCCAACTACTCCGCTAGATACGCTACCCACAGACAACGGACTTCCTCTCCGGACCCAACTACTCCGCTATATACGCTACCCACAGACACCGGACTTCCTCCTCTGACCCAACTACTCCGCTAGATACTCTATCCACAGAAACCAGACTTCCTCCCCGGACCCAACTACTCCGCTAGATACTCTATCCACAGACACCGGACTTCCTCTCCGGACCCAACTACTCCGCTAGCTACTCTATCCTCAGACACCGGACTTCCTCCTCTGACCCAACTCGTCCGCTAGATACGCTACCCACAGACACCGGACTTCCTCTCCGGACCCAACTACTCCGCTAGATACTCTATCCACAGAAACCAGACTTCCTCCCCGGACCCAACTACTCCGCTAGATACTCTATCCACAGACACTGGACATCCTCCCGGGACCCAACTACTCCGCTAGATACGCTACCCACAGACACCGGACTTCCTCTTCTGACCCAGCTACTCCGCTAGATACTCTATCCACAGACACCGGACTTCCTCCCGGGACCCAACTACTCCGCTAGATACTCTATCCACAGACACCGGACTTCCTCTCCGGACCCAACTACTCCGCTAGCTACTCTATCCTCAGACACCGGACTTCCTCCTCTGACCCAACTACTCCGCTAGATACTCTATCCACAGACACCGGACTTCCTCCTCTGACCCAACTACTCCGCTAGATACGCTACCCACAGACACCGGACTTCCTCCTCTGACCCAACTACTCCGCTAGATACTCTACCCACAGACACCGGAATTCCTCCTCTGACCCAACTACTCCGCTAGATACTCTATCCACAGACACCGGACTTCCTCCTCTGACCCAACTACTCCGCGAGGTACTCTATCCACAGACACCGGACTTCCTCCTCTGACCCAACTACTCCGCTAGATACTCTACCCACAGACACCGGACTTCCTCCCCGCACCCAACTACTCCGCTAGCTACTCTACCCACAGACACCGGACTTCCTCCTCTGACCCAACTACTCCGCTAGATACTCTATCCACAGACACCGGACTTCCTCCCCGGACCCAACTACTCCGCTAGATACTCTATCCACAGACACCGGACTTCCTCCCCGGACCCAGCTACTCCGCTAGATACTCTACCCACAGACACCGGACTTCCTCCTCTGACCCAACTACTCCGCTAGATACTCTACCCACGGACACCGGACTTCCTCCTCTGACCCAACTACTCCGCTAGATACTCTATCCACAGACACCGGACTTCCTCCCCTGACCCAACTACTCCGCTAGATACTCTATCCACAGACACCGGACTTCCTCCTCTGACCCAACTACTCCGCTAGATACACTACCCACAGACACCGGACTTCCTCCCTGGACCCAACTACTCCGCTAGATACTCTATCCACAGACACCGGACTTCCTCCTCTGACCCAACTACTCCGCTAGATACTCTACCCACAGACACCGGACTTCCTCCCCTGACCCAACTACTCCGCTAGATACTCTATCCACAGACACCGCACTTCCTCCTCTGACCCAACTACTCCGCTAGATACACTACCCACAGACACCGGGCTTCCTCCCCGGACCCAACTGCTCCGCTAGCTACTCTACCCACAGACACCGGACTTCCTCCTCTGACCCAACTACTCCGCTAGATACTCTATCCACAGACACTGGACTTCCTCCTCTGACCCAACTACTCCGCTAGATACTCTATCCACAGACACCGGACTTCCTCCCCGGACCCAACTACTCCGCTAGATACTCTACCCACAGACACCGGACTTGCTCTCCGGACCCAACTGCTCCGCTAGATACTCTATCCACAGACACCGGACTTCCTCCCCGGACCCAACTGCTCCGCTAGATACTCTATCCACAGACACCGGACTTCCTCCCCGGACCCAACTACTCCGCTAGATACTCTATCCACAGACACCGGACTTCCTCCCCGGACCCAACTACTCCGCTAGATACTCTATCCACAGACACCGGACTTCCTCCTCTGACCCAACTACTCCGCTAGATACTCTACCCACAGAAACCAGACTTCCTCCACGGACCCAACTACTCCGCTAGATACTCCACCCACAGACACCGGACTTCCTCCCCGGACCCAACTACTCCGCTAGATACTCTACCCACAGACACCGGACTTCCTCCCCGGACCCAACTACTCCGCTAGATACTCTACCCACAGAAACCAGACTTCCTCCACGGACCCAACTACTCCGCTAGATACTCTATCCACAGATACTGGACTTCCTCCCCGGACCCAACAACTCCGCTAGATACTCTACCCACAGACACCGGACTTCCTCCCCGGACCCAACTACTCCGCTAGATACGCTACCCACAGACACCGGACTTCCTCCTCTGACCCAACTACTCCGCTAGATACTCTATCCACAGACACCGGACTTCCTCCTCTGACCCAACTACTCCGCTAGATACTCTACCCACAGAAACCAGACTTCCTCCACGGACCCAACTACTCCGCTAGATACTCTACCCACAGACACCGGACTTCCTCCCCGGACCCAACTACTCCGCTAGATACTCTACCCACAGACACCAGACTTCCTCCCTGGACCCAACTACTCCGCTAGATACTCTATCCACAGAAACCAGACTTCCTCCCCGGACCCAACTACTCCGCTAGATACTCTATCCACAGACACCGGACATCCTCCCTGGACCCAACTACTCCGCTAGATACTCTACCCACAGACACCGGACTTCCTCCTCTGACCCAACTGCTCCGCTAGATACTCTATCCACAGAAACCAGACTTCCTCCCCGGACCCAACTACTCCGCTAGATACTCTATCCACAGACACCGGACATCCTCCCCGGACCCAAGTATTCCGCTAGATACTCTATCCACAGACACCGGACTTCCTCCTCTGACCCAACTACTCCGCTAGATACTCTATCCACAGACACCGGACTTCCTCCCCGGACCCAACTACTCCGCTAGATACTCTACCCACAGACACCGGACTTCCTCCCCAGACCCAACTACTCCGCTAGATACTCTACCCACAGACACCGGACTTCCTCCCTGGACCCAACTACTCCGCTAGATACTCTATCCACAGAAACCAGACTTCCTCCCCGGACCCAACTACTCCGCTAGATACTCTATCCACAGACACCGGACTTCCTCCCCGGACCCAACTGCTCCGCTAGATACTCTATCCACAGACACTGGACTTCCTCCCCGGACCTAACTACTCCGCTAGATACTCTATCCACAGACACCGGACTTCCTCCCCAGACCCAACTACTCCGCTAGATACTCTATCCACAGACACTGGACTTTCTCCCCGGACCCAACTACTCCGCTAGATACTGTATCCACAGACACCGGACTTCCTCCCCAGACCCAACTACTCCGCTAGATACTCTATCCACAGACACTGGACTTCCTCCCCGGACCCAACTACTCCGCTAGATACTCTACCCACAGACACCGGACTTCCTCCCCAGACCCAACTACTCCGCTAGATACTCTACCCACAGACACCGGACTTCCTCCCCGGACCCAACTACTCCGCTAGATACTCTATCCACAGACACTGGACTTCCTCCCCGGACCCAACTACTCCGCTAGATACTCTATCCACAGACACCGGACTTGCTCCCCGGACCCCACTACTACAAAGAAAGAACAAAGAAATGTACAGCACAGGAACAGGCCCTTCGGCCCTCCAAGCCCGTGCCGACCATACTGCCCGACTAAACTACAATCTTCTACACTTCCTGGGTCCGTATCCTTCTATTCCCATCCTATTCATATATTTGTCAAGATGCCCCTTAAATGTCCCTATCGTCCCTGCCTCCACTACCTCCTCCGGTAGTGAGTTCCAGGCACCCACTACCCTCTGCGTAAAAAACTTGCCTCGTACATCTACTCTAAACTTTGCCCCTCTCACCTTAAACCTATGCCCCCTAGTAATTGACCCCTCTACCCTGGGGAAAAGCCTCTGACTATCCACTCTGTCTATGCCCCTCATAATTTTGTATACCTCTATCAGGTCGCCCCTCAACCTCCTTCGTTCCAGTGAGAACAAACCGAGTTTATTCAATCGCTCCTCATAGCTTATGCCCTCCATACCAGGCAACATTCTGGTAAATCTCTTCTGCACCCTCTCTAAAGCCTCCACATCCTTCTGGTAGTGTGGCGACCAGAATTGAACACTATACTCCAAGTGTGGCCTAACTAAGGTTCTATACAGCTGCAACATGACTTGCCAATTCTTATACTCAATGCCCCGGCCAATGAAGGCAAGCATGCCGTATGCCTTCTTGACTACCTTCTCCACCTGTGTAGCCCCTTTCAGTGATCTGTGGACCTGTACTCCTAGATCTCTTTGACTTTCAATACTCCTGAGGGTTCTACCATTCACTGTATATTCCCTACCTGCATTAGCCCTTCCAAAATGCATTACCTCACATTTGTCCAGGTTAAACTCCATCTGCCATCTCTCCGCCCAAGTCTCCAGACAATCTAAATCCTGCTGTATCCTCAGACAGTCCTCATCGCTATCCGCAATTCCACCAACCTTTGTGTCGTCTGCAAACTTACTAATCAGACCAGTTACATTTTCCTCCAAATCATTTATATATACTACAAAGAGCAAAGGTCCCAGCACTGATCCCTGTGGAACACCACTGGTCACAGCCCTCCAATTAGAAAAGCATCCCTCCATTGCTACCCTCTGCCTTCTATGGCCTAGCCAGTTCTGTATCCACCTTGCCAGTTCACCCCTGATCCCGTGTGACTTCACCTTTTGTACTAGTCTACCATGAGGGACCTTGTCAAAGGCCTTACTGAAGTCCATATAGACAACATCTACTGCCCTACCTGCATCAATCATCTTAGTGACCTCCTCGAAAAACTCGATCAAGTTAGTGAGACACGACCTCCCCTTCACAAAACCGTGCTGCCTCTCACTAATACGTCCATTTGCTTCCAAATGGGAGTAGATCCTGTCTCGAAGAATTCTCTCCAGTAATTTCCCTACCACTGAAGTAAGGCTCACCGGCCTGTAGTTCCCGGGATTATCCCTGCCACCCTTCTTAAACAGAGGAACAACATTGGCTATTCTCCAGTCCTCCGGGACATCCCCTGAAGACAGCGAGGATCCAAAGATTTCTGTCAAGGCCTCAGCAATTTCCTCTCCAGCCTCCTTCAGTATTCTGGGGTAGATCCCATCCGGCCCTGGGGACTTATCTACCTTAATATTTTTTAAGACACCCAACACCTCGTCTTTTTGGATCACAATGTGACCCAGGCTATCTACACCCCCTTCTCCAGACTCAACATCTACCAATTCCTTCTCTTTGGTGAATACTGATGCAAAGTATTCATTTAGTACCTCGCCCATTTCCTCTGGCTCCACACATAGATTCCCTTGCCTATCCTTCAGTGGGCCAACCCTTTCCCTGGCTACCCTCTTGCTTTTTATGTAAGTGTAAAAAACCTTGGGATTTTCCTTAACCCTATTTGCCAATGACTTTTCATGACCCCTTCTAGCCCTCCTGACTCCTTGCTTAAGTTCCTTCCTACTTTCCTTATATGCCACACAGGCTTCGTCTGTTCCCAGCCTTTTAGCCCTGACAAATGCCTCCTTTTTCTTTTTGACGAGGCCTACAATATCATTCGTCATCCAAGGTTCCCGAAAATTGCCGTATTTATCTTTCTTCCTCACAGGAACATGCCTGTCCTGTATTCCTTTCAACTGACACTTGAAAGCCTCCCACATGTCAGATGTTGATTTGCCCTCAAACATCCGCCCCCAATCTATGTTCTTCAGGTCCCGCCTAATATTGTTATAATTAGCCTTCCCCCAATTTAGCACATTCATCCTCGGACCACTCTTATCCTTGTCCACCAGTACTTTAAAACTTACTGAATTGTGGTCACTGTTACCGAAATGCTCCCCTACTGAAACATCTACCACCTGGCCGGGCTCATTCCCCAATACCAGGTCCAGTACCGCCCCTTCCCTAGTTGGACTGTTTACATATTGTTTTAAGAAGCCCTCCTGGATGCTCCTTACAAACTCTGCCCCGTCTAAGCCCCTGGCACTAAGTGAGTCCCAGTCAATATTGGGGAAGTTGAAGTCTCCCATCACCACAACCCTGTTGTTTTTACTCTTTTCCAAAATCTGTCTACCTATCTGCTCCTCTATCTCCCGCTGGCTGTTGGGAGGCCTGTAGTATACCCCCAACATTGTGACTGCACCCTTCTTATTCCTGATCTCTACCCATATAGCCTCACTGCCCTCTGAGGTGTCCTCTCGCTGTATAGCTGTGATACTCTCCTGAACAAGTAGCGCAACTCCGCCTCCCCTTTTACATCCCCCTCTATCCCGCCTGAAACATCTAAATCCTGGAACGTTTAGCTGCCAATCCTGCCCTTCCCTCAACCAGGTCTCTGTAATGGCAACAACATCATAGTTCCAAGTACTAATCCAAGCTCTAAGTTCATCTGCCTTACCCGTAATGCTCCTTGCATTAAAACATATGCACTTCAGGCCACCAGACCCGCTGTGTTCAGCAACTTCTCCCCGTCTGCTCTGCCTCAGAGCCACACTGTCCATATTCCCTAGTTCTCCCTCAACGCTCTCACCTTCTGACCTATTGCTCCCGTGCCCACCCCCCTGCCATACTAGTTTAAACCCTCCCGTGTGACACTCCGTTGGATACTCTATCCACAGACACCGGACTTCCTCCTCTGACCCAACTACTCCGCTAGATACTCTACCCACAGACACCGGACTTCCTCCCCGGATCCAAGTACCCACATGATCAGCTGGTTTAGCTCAGTGGGCTGGACAGCTGGTTTTTGATGCAGAACAAGGCCAGCAGCATGGGTTCAATTCCTGTACCAGCTTTCGCGAACAGGCGCCGGAATGTGGCGATTAGGGGCTTTTCACACTAACCATACTTGTGACAATAAAGGATGATTATTATAGGGCTGGTTTAGCTCAATGGGCTAGACAGCTGGTTTGTGATGCAGAACAAGGCCAGCAGCGCGGGTTCAATTCCCGTACCAGTTTACCCGAACAGGCTACTAGGGGCTTTTCACAGTAACTTCATTCTTGTGACAACAAAAAAAAAGGTTACCAGGCCTGACTATCTCCCAACCAGACAAAAGTACCCTCCAGCGTGACCACCTCCTTCCTCTGACTACCTAGCTTACAGACCTGACTATCCACACCACCCGACTACCCTCCTACCCAACTACCCGTCACCCGTCAACCAGATCTGACTAGCCCCCGAGCGGATTATACCCGACCCTAAAAGCCCCACCCTATCTACCCAGTTGCCCACAAACTCACCTCCCTACCTCCCCACACTAAGATACAAACAAATAAAAATATGAATGATGAGTACAATGTTCACTCCCTCGAGCCGACTCTGTTAATCAACAAGATTAACAAGTCGATTTCAGCGGCGTGAGAACAGCTGGTGAGTCAGTTTCAGCGGGAGCATTGCGGAAGGAGGTTGCTGGGAGGTAAGTCAACCTTTAAAAGCACTTGTCTTTGCAGGGGCAGGCCAGTCGATTTCGGCGGCGTGAGAACAGCTGGTGAGTCAGTTTCAGCGGGAGCATTGCGGAAGGAGGTTGCTGGGAGGTAAGTCAACCTTTAAAAGCACTTGTCTTTGCAGGGGCAGGCCAGTCGATTTCGGCGGCGTGAGAACAGCTGGTGAGTCAGTTTCAGCGGGAGCATTGCGGAAGGAGGTTGCTGGGAGGTAAGTCAACCTTTAAAAGCACTTGTCTTTGCAGGGGCAGGCCAGTCGATTTCGGCGGGAGAACAGCTGGTGAGTCAGTTTCAGCAGGAGTATTGCGGAAGGAGGTTGCTGGGAGGTAAGCCAACCTTTAAAAGCACTTGTCTTTGCAGGGGCAGGCCAGTCGATTTCGGCGGGAGTGGAGCTGGCTGGTTAGTCAATTTCAGCAGGAGCTGAGAATTTTTCTTCTTTTTTTTAAAATTAGTTTTTTAGGCGGGAACAGGAAGTCGACCCGCGGACGTCTGGGAAGACCCTCACCAATAAATTCTGGTGGAGAGGAAACCCGAGACACTACACGTGTAGTGTCTCCCACCCGCCCTCCTCCTCTAACCTAATAATAAAACCCATTGGTCTGAGGTAAGTACCATATTTTATTATATTATTATTATTTTTTATAAAAATGTAATTTAGTTGTTAGCCAGATCTTGGTAGAAAGTTAGAGGAATGGCAGGGAAGGGAGTGCAATGTTCCTCCTGCAGGATGTTTGAGGTGAGGGATGCAGTTAGTGTCCCTGCTGATTTTACCTGCAGGAAGTGCTGCCATCTCCAGCTCCTCCAAGACCGAGTTAGGGAACTGGAGCTGGAGTTGGAAGAACTTCGGATCATTCGGGAGGCAGAAGGGGTCATAGATAGCAGCTTCAGGGAATTAGTTACACCAAAGATTGGAGATAGGTGGGTAACTGTAAGAGGGACTGGGAAAAAACAGTCAGTGCAGGGATCCCCTGCGGTCGTTCCCCTGAGAAACAAGTATACCGCTTTGGATACTTGTGGGGGGGACGACTTACCAGGGGTAAGCCATGGGGTACGGGCCTCTGGCACGGAGTCTGTCCCTGTTGCTCAGAAGGGAAGGGGGGAGAGGAGCAGAGCATTAGTAATTGGGGACTCGATAGTCAGGGGCACAGATAGGAGATTTTGTGGGAGCGTGAGAGACTCACGTTTGGTATGTTGCCTCCCAGGTGCAAGGGTACGTGATGTCTCGGATCGTGTTTTCCGGGTCCTTAGGGGGAGGGGGAGCAGCCCCAAGTTGTGGTCCACATTGGTACCAACGACATAGGTAGGAAAGGGGACAAGGATGTCAGGCAGGCTTTCAGGGAGCTAGGATGGAAGCTCAGAACTAGAACAAACAGAGTTGTTATCTCTGGGTTGTTGCCCGTGCCACGTGATAGTGAGATGAGGAATAGGGAGAGAGAGCATTTAAACACGTGGCTACAGGGATGGTGCAGGCGGGAGGGATTCAGATTTTTGGATAACTGGGGCTCTTTCTGGGGAAGGTGGGACCTCTCCAGACAGGATGGTCTACATCTGAACCTGAGGGGCACAAATATCCTGGGGGGAGATTTGTTAGTGCTCTTTGGGGGGGTTTAAACTAATGCAGCAGGGGCATGGGAACCTGGATTGTAGTTTTAGGGTAAGGGAGAATGAGAGTATAGAGGTCAGGAGCACAGATTTGACGTCGCAGGAGGGGGCCAGTGTTCAGGTAGGTGGTTTGAAGTGTGTCTACTTCAATGCCAGGAGTATACGAAACAAGGTAGGGGAACTGGCAGCCTGGGTTGGTACCTGGAACTTCGATGTTGTGGCCATTTCGGAGACATGGATAGAGCAGGGACAGGAATGGATGTTGCAGGTTCCGGGGTTTAGGTGTTTTAGTAAGCTCAGAGAAGGAGGCAAAAGAGGGGGAGGTGTGGCGCTGCTAGTCAAGAGCAGTATTACGGTGGCGGAGAGGATGCTAGATGGGGACTCTTCTTCCGAGGTAGTATGGGCTGAAGTTAGAAACAGGAAAGGAGAGGTCACCCTGTTGGGAGTTTTGTATAGGCCTCCTAATAGTTCTAGGGATGTAGAGGAAAGGATGGCGAAGATGATTCTGGATATGAGCGAAAGTAACAGGGTAGTTATTATGGGAGACTTTAACTTTCCAAATATTGACTGGAAAAGATATAGTTCGAGTACAATTGATGGGTCGTTTTTTGTACAGTGTGTGCAGGAGGGTTTCCTGAAACAATATGTTGACAGGCCAACAAGAGGCGAGGCCACGTTGGATTTGGTTTTGGGTAATGAACCAGGCCAGGTGTTGGATTTGGAGGTAGGAGAGCACTTTGGGGACAGTGACCACAATTCGGTGACGTTTACGTTAATGATGGAAAGGGATAAGTATACACCGCAGGGCAAGAGTTATAGCTGGGGGAAGGGCAATTATGATGCCATTAGACGTGACTTGGGGGGGATAAGGTGGAGAAGTAGGCTGCAAGTGTTGGGCACACTGGATAAGTGGGGCTTGTTCAAGGATCAGCTACTGCGTGTTCTTGATAAGTATGTACCGGTCAGACAGGGAGGAAGGCGTCGAGCGAGGGAACCGTGGTTTACCAAGGAAGTGGAATCTCTTGTTAAGAGGAAGAAGGAGGCCTATGTGAAGATGAAGTGTGAAGTTTCGGTTGGGGCGATGGATAGTTACAAGGTAGCGAGGAAGGATCTAAAGAGAGAGCTAAGACGAGCAAGGAGGAGACATGAGAAGTATTTGGCAGGAAGGATCAAGGAAAACCCAAAAGCTTTCTATAGGTATGTCAGGAATAAGCGAATGACTAGGGAAAGAGTAGGACCAGTCAAGGACAGGGATGGGAAATTGTGTGTGGAGTCTGAAGAGATAGGCGAGATACTAAATGAATATTTTTCGTCAGTATTCACTCAGGAAAAAGATAATGTTGTGGAGGAGAATGCTGAGCCCCAGGCTAATAGAATAGATGGCATTGAGGTACGTAGGGAAGAGGTGTTGGCAATTCTGGACAGGCTGAAAATAGATAAGTCCCCGGGACCTGATGGGATTTATCCTAGGATTCTATGGGAGGCCAGGGAAGAGATTGCTGGACCTTTGGCTTTGATTTTTATGTCATCATTGGCTACAGGAATAGTGCCAGAGGACTGGAGGACAGCAAATGTGGTCCCTTTGTTCAAAAAGGGGAGCAGAGACAACCCCGGCAACTATAGACCGGTGAGCCTCACGTCTGTAGTGGGTAAAGTCTTGGAGGGGATTAGAAGAGACAAGATTTATAATCATCTAGATAGGAATAATATGATCAGGGATAGTCAGCATGGCTTTGTGAAGGGTAGGTCATGCCTCACAAACCTTATTGAGTTCTTTGAGAAGGTGACTGAACAGGTAGACGAGGGTAGAGCAGTTGATGTGGTGTATATGGATTTCAGCAAAGCGTTTGATAAGGTTCCCCACGGTAGGCTATTGCAAAAAATACGGAGGCTGGGGATTGAGGGTGATTTAGAGATGTGGATCAGAAATTGGCTAGCTGAAAGAAGACAGAGGGTGGTGGTTGATGGGAAATGTTCAGAATGGAGTACAGTCACAAGTGGAGTACCACAAGGATCTGTTCTGGGGCCGTTGCTGTTTGTCATTTTTATCAATGACCTAGAGGAAGGCGCAGAAGGGTGGGTGAGTAAATTTGCAGACGATACTAAAGTCGGTGGTGTTGTCGATAGTGTGGAAGGATGTAGCAGGTTACAGAGGGATATAGATAAGCTGCAGAGCTGGGCTGAGAGGTGGCAAATGGAGTTTAATATAGAGAAGTGTGAGGTGATTCACTTTGGAAGGAATAACAGGAATGCGGAATATTTGGCTAATGGTAAAGTTCTTGAAAGTGTGGATGAGCAGAGGGATCTAGGTGTCCATGTACATAGATCCCTGAAAGTTGCCACCCAGGTTGATAGGGTTGTGAAGAAGGCCTATGGAGTGTTGGCCTTTATTGGTAGAGGGATTGAGTTCCGGAGTCGGGAGGTCATGTTGCAGCTGTACAGAACTCTGGTACAGCCGCATTTGGAGTATTGCGTACAGTTCTGGTCACCGCATTATAGGAAGGACGTGGAGGCTTTGGAGCGGGTGCAGAGGAGATTTACCAGGATGTTGCCTGGTATGGAGGGAAAATCTTATGAGGAAAGGTTGATGGACTTGAGGTTGTTTTCGTTGGAGAGAAGAAGGTTAAGAGGAGACTTAATAGAGGCATACAAAATGATCAGGGGGTTGGATAGGGTGGACAGTGAGAGCCTTCTCCCGCGGATGGAAATGGCTGGCACGAGGGGACATAACTTTAAACTGAGGGGTAATAGATATAGGACAGAGGTCAGAGGTAGGTTCTTTACGCAAAGAGTAGTGAGGCCGTGGGATGCCCTACCTGCTACAGCAGTGAACTCGCCAACATTGAGGGCATTTAAAAGTTTATTGGATAAACATATGGATGATAATGGCATAGTGTAGGTTAGATGGCTTTTGTTTCGGTGCAACATCGTGGGCCGAAGGGCCTGTACTGCGCTGTATCGTTCTATGTTCTATGTTCTATGTTCTAAGATCATGGCTGATCTAATTACGGCTTCAACTGCACGTTCTGTCGACCCCAGGTAACCTTTGACTCCCTTGTTAGTCAGGAATCAATTGACATCTGCCTTAAAATTATTCAATGACCCTGTCTCCAATGCACTCTGGGGAAGAGAGTTCAAATGCTCACGACCCATTCAGGCAAAATGTTCTTCTCATCTCCATCTTAAATGGGAGTCACAGGATTCTCTGTCGGCCGACAGCGGAATCGGAAAAGGCAATTGGGCGGAGAATCGGTCGCGAAGCTAAAATCGTGGAGGGTGCCGGGCACAAACCAGAATGCCACGCTCCGGTGCCTCGAAGGCGGCTCAATGCGTTCCACTCCACATGTACAGTAAACGCCGTTGAAATATCATTAAGGGGCCTGACCCTGTATTCTCCGGGGCCTCCGCAATGCGCCGCCTCCGCTGGGAGGAATTCCCGACGGCGAGTTTCACTTCTGGTTATAAAAATCGGGAAACAGGCGCCGTGGTCGATGAAGGAGATAGAGGATGTAGGACATGCAGAGGCACCACCGTGGGCTGCTGGCCCTATAACAGCTAGCAGGGCTGGGGGGGCCCCCACCAAGGGGGGAGCAGCGGGCCGTGACTGGGGTTGACCAGGGGATGGACCATGAGGCCTGAGTTATCCCCCACGGACCAGGGTGTCCAGGCACGGACCGTCATTGCCGCGGCCTGCCTGCAAGGCAGCCACCTTGCTACGCACTCCCCTGACCGCCCGCCGTGACCCATGGCTGTGAAGAGTGACACTGGCCAAATGGGTGCCCCAAGCCCACCACCCCCACAACCCAGCCGACGGGGTCAGGGGTATGGAGGGCAGAGCGCCAGGGGGAATTGTGGGGGTGGTTGTGGGGATGGGGAATGCGGGGGGCATGGGGGGAGGTGGCAGGGTCTTCAGTGAAGGCCGGGGCCACTGTGTTGCCCATTGGACCTGCTGGGCACAGAGATAAGCACCATGCTAACATGTCGGCCTTTGCAGCCCTGGGGGATGCACTGCGACTGTACCACCTGGAGCTGCTCATGGAGGAAACTGCTGCAGCCGAGCATGCCGCAGAGGGACAGGAGGAAGCTGGTGAGGATGGAGAGCCGGCTGCCCAACAGGCCGAGGAGGTGGTGGGAAGGAGGTGCCGCATAAGGATTGTGTGTACTATGTTTGATCTGCCGGATCGGACATGCCGTCAAATACTCCAGCTGGGCAAGGGGACAGTGCGACATATCTGCCAGATCATGGTGCAGCTGGCACGCGGGGCATGTTGGAGGACAGACTATTCCGAAGGACAGACAGGAAGATAAGGGAAGTGGTGGAGCTCTGATATTTAAGAGTGACGTCAGGGCGGTAGTGTTATGGGCCAGGGTTTAGAGAACCCCAAAGTGTATCACGGAGTTCACCTGACCCACAACTTTTAATAGATTGTGGTATGGGGAGCACACGGCCCACTCTACAGGTGTGGGACAGCAGAAATGGAAAAGTATTTTTTTTATCAAAACAATGTTTATTCTATGAACTCAAGTTAACCTTTTTAAAACATACAGTGAGCATCTTAGCAACCATCAATTCAAATACAACACCCAAAGACTACAACACTAAGTAATCCTTACTTTCCTTTTAACATCCATAAGACTTAAAAAACACCTTTTAACAGAAGCACATCAGGGTTATATTCATGACTGAGAACAGTTACCACGTTGAAATCAGCAAATGGACACTCATAAACTTGCAGAGATTCACACCCATCCTGCTGTGATTGCAGCTTCTCCAAACTAAAATGAAACCAAACCCACACTGCAGCAAAAAGCCTAAAGCGAAAGTAAAAAGCTGACAGACAGCCCAGCTCCACTCTCTCTCTGATAACACTGCAGTAATAAACACCCATTTCTTAAAGGTACACCCACAACAATTATTCTATAAAAACACCCATTTCTTAAAGGTACTCTCGCTACAGGTATTTATATACACACGCATTATAAACACCCATTTCTAAAAGGTACTCTCACTACAGATATTTATATACATACCCATTTATAAACACCCATTTCTTAAAAGGTACTCTCACATGACACCTCCCCCCAAGAAAAACACCCCATCAACTTCAAGATGGTTTCATTTTTCACCTTTTCACTATCCTTTAAGAAATGCACACAGTAAATATACTTGTTCATTAAAAAAAACAACACACGCAAACAGGTGTAATAATATAGTCCATATTTTTTCTTTTGTTCTTCTTCCTCCAACTGGAATCCTTCTCGATTGACAGTCTCTTTGAACAAGAAGGTCTCTGCACGATCCGTCCATTTCTCTGCGCCTCGGCATTTCTCTTTAAAGTCAAATACTTTAGTTCAATCTGATCACAGAGTCCCTTGTAATTCTCCAACACAGGAGCATTGGTTATCACAGCTTTCAGGCAGTTAAATGCCTGTTGAAAGTCTGTTGTCCACTGAGATTTTTGACGTTTCTTCAGCAAGTCCATCAGTGGAGCAATCACGCTGCAAAACTTTTTCACAAATGTTCGATCAAATCCACTCATGCCAAGAAATTGCATTATTTTCCGTTGTGTCGAGGATATCAGAAACTCCTCAATAACTGTTGGTTTCACATCCCGTGTGACCATTCGACCCTGTCCGATTGTATGGCCAAGGAAATTGACTTGGGCTTTTCCAAATTCACTTTTGGCTAGGTTTATCACCAAACCCGCCTCCTGAAGTCGGTCGAATAACTCCATCAGATGTTTCAAATGTTCTTTCCATGTCTGGCTGAAAATTACCAGATCGTCAATGTATACCGCACACTTGGGTAATCCTGAAACAACTTTGTTAGTTAACCGTTGAAATGTGGCTGGGGCATTTTTCATGCCAAATGGCATAACTTTGAATTGGTATATACCATCTGGAGTCATAAAAGCTGAAATCTCCATCGCCCTTTTGGATAAAGGTACCTGCCAGTAACCTTTAAGTAAATCCAGTTATGAAATAAAAGCTGATTGTCCCACTTTCTCAATGCAATCCTCCAAATGTCAGATAGGATAAGAGTCCGTTTTTGTAACTGCATTAACCTTTCTATAGTTCACACACAACCGTTGGGTACCAACCCACTTCAATTATGCCATTTTTAAACATGCTCTCAATCTCTTTGTTAACCTGTGCCAATTTTAAAGGGTTAAGTCTATTTGGATGTTGTTTGATAGGAACAGCATTTCTCACATCTACATCATGTGTAGCCATTTGAGTACTTCCCAATTTATTTCTACAAACTTGCCCACGTGATATCAATAACTCTTTCAGGTCAGTTTGTTTTTCCTCTGGAAGGTAACTCAACAATTTATCCCAATTTTTAAGAACATCCTCATTTTCCAATTTAATTTGAGATATGTCAAATTCACAGTCATCTGGATTTGGTTCGTCACTTTGAGTTAGAATCGTTAAAACCTCCTTTTTCTCTCCTTCCCTTTCAAAGTACCTTTTAAGCATATTCACATAACACACTCAGTGAGTTTTCCTTCTATCTGGCGTTTTTACCACATAATTCACCTCACTTAATTTCCTTTCAATCTGATAAGGTCCACAAAACCTTGCTTTTAAAGGCTCACCTACCACTGGTAACAACACTAAAACTTTATCTCCACTGGCAAAACTACGAACTTTGGATTTCTTGTCCGCTACCCGTTTCATCACATTTTGTGCAACTTTTAAATGTTGTCTAGCCAATTCACCTGCTCTATTTAATCATTCCCTAAAATTTGACACGTAATCCAATCGTGTAAGTTCGGATTTCTCACTCACCAATTTTTCCTTAATCACTTTAAGTGTTCCTCTTACCTCATGACCAAATATTAGTTCGAAAGGACTGAATTTGGTTGACTCATTAGGTGCATCCCTAATTGCAAAGAGTACGAATGGAATTCCTTTATCCCAATCCTCGGGATCATCCTTACAATAAGCCCTCAACATTGTCTTTAAAGTCTGTGCCACTTTTCGAACGCTCCCTGCAATTCTGGATGGTACGCAGTTGATTTAAATTGTTTTTTTCCTAAGCTATCCATAACTTCTTTGAATAACTTTGAGGTAAAAATATGATCCTTGATCCAATTGTATTTCTGTGGGTAGTCCATATCTAGTAAAGAATTTAAGTAACTCTTCCACAATCTTTTTAGCTGTAAAATTACGTACTGGAATGGCCTCTGGAAACCTAGTAGACACATCCATTATCGTTAAAAGATATGGATTTCCACTTTTTGTTTTAGGAAGCGGTCCTATGCAATCAATTAGGACCCTTGTAAAAGGTTCCTCAAATGTTGCAATGGGTATTAAGGGCGCTGGTTTTATCACTGCTTGAGGTTTCCCTATTACTTGACATGTCACACGGGAGGGTTTAAACTAGTATGGCAGGGGGGTGGGCACGGGAGCAATAGGTCAGAAGGTGAGAGCATTGAGGGAGAACTAGGGAATAGGGACAGTGGGGCTCTGAGGCAGAGCAGACAGGGAGAAGTTGCTGAACACAGCGGGTCTGGTGGCCTGAAGTGCATCTGTTTTAATGCAAGAAGTATTACGGGTAAGGCCACACTTGGAGTATAGTGTTCAATTCTGGTCGCCACACTACCAGAAGGATGTGGAGGCTTTAGAGAGGGTGCAGAAGAGATTTACCAGGATGTTGCCTGGTATGGAGGGCAAGGTTTAGAGGAGATGTACGAGGCAAGTTTTTTTACGCAGAGGGTAGTGGGTGCCTGGAACTCGCTACCGGAGGAGGTGGTGGAAGCAGGGACGATAGTGACATTTAAGGGGCATCTTGACAAATACATGAATAGGATGGGAATAGAGGGATACGGACACAGGAAGTGTAGAAGATTGTAGTTTAGTCGGGCAGCATGGTCGGCACGGGCTTGGAGGGCCGAAGGGCCTGTTCCTGTGCTGTACATTTCTTTGTTCTTTGTTCTTTGTTCTTTGTTATGTGTGGAGATGCCGGCGTTGGACTGGGGTGAGCACAGTAAGAAGTCTTACAACACCAGGTTAAAGTCCAACAGGTTTGTTTCGATATCACTAGCTTTCGGAGCGCAGCTCCTTCTTCAGGTGAATGAAGAGGTCTGTTCCAGAAACATATATGTAGACAGATTTAAAGATGCCCGACAATGCTTGGAATACGAGCATCAGCAGGTGATTAAATCTTTACAGATCCACAGATGGGGTAACCCCAGGATAAAGAGGTGTGAATTGTGTCAAGCCAGGACAGTTGGTAGGATTTTGCAGGCCAGATGGTGGGGGATGAATGTAATGCGACATGAATCCCAGGTCCCGGTTCAGGTCGCACTCATGTGTGCGGAACTTGGCTATAGGTTTCTGCTCGGCGATTCTGCGTTGTCGCACGTCCTGAAGGCCGCCTTGGAGAACGCTTACCCAGAGATAAGAGGCTGAATGCCCTTGACCGCTGAAGTGTTCCCCGACTGGAAGGGAACATTCCTGCCTGGTGATTGTTGCGCGATGTCCGTTCATTCGTTGTCGCAGCGTCTGCCTGGTCTCGCCAATGTACCACGCTTTAGGACATCCTTTCCTGCAGCGTATGAGGTAGACAACGTTGGCTAAGTTGCACGAGTATGTACCGCGTACCTGGTGGGTGGTGTTCTCACGTGGTATCCATGTCGATGATCTGGCACGTCTTGCAGAGATTGCCATGGCAGGGTTGTGTGGTGTCGTGGTCGCTGTTCTGAAGGCTGGGTAGTTTGCTGCAAACAATGGTTTGTTTCAGGTTGCGCGGTTGTTTGAAGGCAAGTAGTGGGGATGACCTTGGCAAGATGTTCATCTTCATCAATGACGTGTTGCAGGCTGCAAAGAAGATGTCGTAGTTTCTCCACATCATAGAAAGAGTGCAGAAGAGATTTAGGAGGATGCTACCAGGACTTGATGGTCTGGTGTTATAGGCCATGGTTTAGAGAACACCAAAGTATATCCTGGAGTTCACCTGACCCACAACTGTTTATAGATTTTGGTTATGGAGAGCACAAGGGCCCACTTTACAGGTGTGATGCAACAGAGAACTAAAGTATTTTAAAAACAAAACCATGTTTATTCTATGTCATAGAATTTACAGTGCAGAAGGAGGCCATTCGGCCCATCGAGTGTGCACCAGCCCTTGGAAAGAGCACCCTACCCAAGGTCAACACCTCCACCCGATCCCCATAACCCAGTAACCCCACCCAACACTAAGGGCAATTTTGGACACTATAAGGGAAATTTATCATGGGCAATCCACCTAACCTGCACATCTTTGGATCCGCCTGCATACGTAAAGGTCTCCATTTTCTCATCAAGACATCACTTTTACGGTAATAACACTCTGGTATACACTCAGATTCCTCTTCAGTATATGCTTTCTGATACATCCGTTTTATTTCTATCTCTTTCTGTTGTAACTCCGCAAATATTCCTGAACTAAAAATATCCGCCTCATCCTCCACCTGTTCTTGTTCTTTTTCAACCATCTGATCAAAAATCGTTTCTGATAATTGTAATTCAACTTCATCTTCACTCTTTGATTTCTCCTCTTGTTGAACATGTGACTTTGCGACCTTGTTACTACACAATCCGGAAAAATCCCAGGATATTCGTCCTTCAATACTTCAGTTGTCTGATTTTCCACTGGCTTATCCACCACAGTAGGCATCACTCCCACCTGCGATCCAGCTATATCATTACCCAAGATAAACTGTATTCCTGGACAAGATAGTTTCTCCATTACTCCTACTACCACTTCACCACTCTTCACTGGACTTTCCAACCGTACCTTATATAATGGATCACTACTCCTCTCACCCTGAATTCCACATATTACCACCTTTTCTGGCAATATTCTTCCTAAACTACATAACTCCTCATCTCTTACCATTAAAGATTGACTAAGTCCCGTATCTCTTAAAATTGTGACTTCTTTATCTGCTCCTCCTGATACACATGAGTAAACTTTACCCACACAAGTAAATTCATTAAAGAGATCTGGTACCTTCTTATCAATCACCTCTTGATCAGGCTGTACAATCTTTTGCACCTCCTTCGCTTCACTTGGGCTTTCCTTTACCACTTTAACAAACCCCACTGTCTTATCCTGTTTTACCACATCAGCCTTCCCAGTGCTTTTCTTCCACCACCAACACTGTGACTTTACATGGTCTAGTTTATTACAGTGACAACATTTGAAACTTTTCATGTCTCTTCCACCCTTCTGGATTTCTTTTTTAATCTGAGGTACACTCTCCTGATTATCTCCCATCAGATCACCTTTACCTTACCACTTGCGTATTTCTCATGTCCCCAGTTTCTATCCCTCACCGGCTGAAACTGATGTTGGAAACCAATCTTTGATTTATGAACTAATTCATAATCATCTGCCATTTCCGCTGCTAATCTCGCAGTTGTAACCCTCTGCTCTTCCACATGAGTTCTCACTACATCAGGAATTGAATTTTTAAACTCCTCCAAAAATATAATTTCTCTGAGAGCTTCATACGTTTGGTCTATTTTCAAAGCCCTTATCCACCTATCAAAATTACTCTGTTTGAGCCTTTCAAACTCCATGTATGTTTGACCAGGTTCTTTCCTTAAATTTCTAAACTTTTGTCTGTATGCTTCAGGCACTAGTTCAAATGCACCTAAGATAGATTTTGTCACCTCCTCATATGTCCCAGATACCTCCTCCAGTAGTGATGCAAACACTTCACAAGCTCTACTTACCAGCTTTGTTTGAATCAGTCATACCGACATGTCCTGTGGCCATTTCATTTGTTTAGCTGCCTTCTCAAATGAAAGGAAAAAGGCTTCCACTTCATTCTCGTCAAACCTTGGCAATGCTTGGATATATTTAAATAGATCTCCACCAAGCCTTCGACTATGGCAATCTTTCTCATTATCCTCATCACTATCCTCCAACTTTACGTTTCCCTTTACATCTGTCAACTTTAACTGACTGTTATGTTTCATAGCCATTTTCTGACGTTCAAACTCTCTCTCTTTTTCCCTTTCCTCTCGATCTCTTTCTTTGTTTCTTGCTTCTCTCTCCTTTTCTTTTTCCCTGATCTGTGACTCCCTTTCTCTCTCTTTTCCTCTCATTGCATATTCAAGCTGCATTAATTATTTTTCATGTTCAAGTTGCTTCATCTGCAACTGGATCTTTGCCATTTCAATGAGTCAGACTGTATCTCAGGCAACTTTAAATGCTTAGCCACCGCCATAATTACCTCACCTTTTCGCATTTTGTCAGGTAATGTTAACTGCAATGTTTTTGACAAATCTAACAGTCTGCTTTTAGTCTCTGTCCATAAGGTATTGCGTGTGACCGTCTCCACCCCCAAAAACTTCAGAGCCTCTGAAAGAGCCATTGTCCACAACACATTCACTACTTAAACTAAAATACCACACCTGAAAAGCAACCACAATTTGCTCACCCCTCACTGTCTTTAAGTTACATAGAACATAGAACATAGAACAATACAGCGCAGTACAGGCCCTTCGGCCCACGATGTTGCACCGAAACAAAAGCCATCTAACCTACACTATGCCATTATCATCCATATGTTTATCCAATAAACTTTTAAATGCCCTCAATGTTGGCGAGTTCACTACTGTAGCAGGTAGGGCATCCCACGGCCTCACTACTCTTTGCGTAAAGAACCTACCTCTGACCTCTGTCCTATATCTATTACCCCTCAGTTTAAAGTTATGTCCCCTCGTGCCAGCCATATCCATCCGCGGGAGAAGGCTCTCACTGTCCACCCTATCCAACCCCCTGATCATTTTGTAAGCCAATCCAATAGATAGACTTCTATCCCCCTCGAGCCCCCAATTTCTTATGGGCCAGGGTTTAGAGAACCCCAAAGTGTATCATGAAGTTCACCTGACCCACAACTTTTAATAGATTGTGGAATGGGGAGCGCACGGCCCACTCTACAGGTGTGGTACAGCAGAAATGGAAAAGTATTTTTTAAAGCAAAACAATGTTTATGCTATGAACTTAAGTTAACCTTTTTAAAACATACAGTGAACATCTGAGCAACCATTAATTCAAATACAACTCCCAAAGGCTACAACATTAAGTAATCCTTTCAGCTTTCCATTTAACATCTATAAGACTTAAATATGCCTTTTTCATAGAATTTACAGTGCAGAAGGAGGCCATTCGGCCCATCGAGTCTGCACCGGCTCTTGGAAAGAACAACCTACCCAAGGTCCCCACCTCCACCCTATCCCCAAAACCCAGCAACCCCACCCAACACTATGGGCAATTTTGGACACTAAGGGCAATTTAGCATAGCCAATCCACCTAACCTGCACATCTTTGGACTGTGGGAAGAAACCGGAGCACCCGGAGGAAACCCACGCACACACGGGGAGGATGTGCAGACTCCGCACAGACAGTGACCCAAGCCGAAATCGAACCTGGGACCCTGGAGCTGTGAAGCAATTGTGCTAACCACTATGCTACCGTGCTGCCTTTTTACAGAAAGACATCAGGCTTAACGTCACTACTGAGAACAGTTACCACGTTGAAATCAGCAAATGGACACTCATAAGCTTGCAGAGATTCACACACATCCTGCTGTGATTGCAGCTTAGAACATAGAACATAGAACGATACAGCGCAGTACAGGCCCTTCGGCCCACGATGTTGCACCGAAACAAAAGACATCTAACCTACACTATGCCATTATCATCCATATGCTTATCCAATAAACTTTTAAATGCCCTCAATGTTGGCGAGTTCACTACTGTTGCAGGTAGGGCATTCCACGGCCTCACCACTCTTTGCGTAAAGAACCTACCTCTGACCTCTGTCCTATATCTATTATAAAAATGACAAACAGCAACAGCCCCAGAACAGATCCTTGTGGTACCCCACTTGTAACTGAACTCCATTCTGAACATTTCCCATCAACCACCACCCTCTCTCTCTTTCTCTGTCTTCTTTCAGCTAGCCAATTTCTGATCCACATCTCTAAATCACCCTCAATCCCCAGCCTCCGTATTTTCTGCAATAGCCTACCGTGGGGAACCTTATCAAACGCTTTACTGAAATCCATATACACCACATCAACTGCTCTACCCTCGTCTACCTGATCAGTCACCTTCTCAAAGAACTCGATAAGGTTTGTGAGGCATGACCTACCCTTCACAAAGCCATGCTGACTATTCCTGATCATATTATTCCTATCTGGATGATTATAAATCTTGTCTCTTATAATCCCCTCCAAGACTTAACCCACAACAGACGTGAGGCTCACCCGTCTATAGTTGCCGGGGTTGTCTCTACTCCCCTTTTTGAACAAATGGACCACATTTGCTATCCTCCAGTCCTCTGGCACTATTCCTGTAGCCAATGATGACATAAAAATCAAAGCCAAAGGCCCAGCAATCTCTTCCCTGGCTTCCCAGAGAATCCTAGGATAAATCCCATCAGGCCCCGGGGACTTATCTATTTTCAGCCTGTCCAGAATTGCCAACACCTCTTCCCTACGTACCTCAATGCCATCTATTCTAATAGCCTGGGTCTTAGCATTCTCCTCCACAACATTATCTTTTTCCTGAGTGAATACTGACGAAAAATATTCATTTAGTATCTCGCCTATCTCTTCAGACTCCACACACAACTTCCCATCCCTGTCCTTGACTGGCCCTACTCTTACCCTAGCCATTCTTTTATTCCTGACATACCTATAGAAAGCTTTTGGGTTTTCCTTGATCCTACCTGCCAAATACTTCTCATATCCCCTCCTTGCTCGTCTTAGCTCTCTCTTTAGATCCTTCCTCGCTACCTTGTAACTATCCCTCGCCCCAACTGAAACTTCACACTTCATCTTCACATAGGCCTCCTTCTTCCTCTTAACAAGAGATTCCACTTCTTTGGTAAACCACGGTTCCCTCGCTCGCGCCTTCCTCCCTGTCTGACCGGTACATACTTATCAAGAACACGCAGTAGCTGATCCTTGAACAAGCCCCACTTGTCCAGTGTGCCCAACACTTGCAGCCTACTTCTCCACCTTATCCCCCCCAAGTCACGTCTAATGGCATCATAATTGCCCTTCCCCCAGCTATAACTCTTGCCCTGCGGTGTATACTTATCCCTTTCCATCCTTAACGTAAACGTCACCGAATTGTGGTCACTGTCCCCAAAGTGCTCTCCTACCTCCAAATCCAATACCTGGCCTGGTTCATTACCCAAAACCAAATCCAACGTGGCCTCGCCTCTTGTTGGCCTGTCAACATATTGCATCAGGAAACCCTCCTGCACACACTGTACAAAAAACGACCCGTCTATTGTACTCGAACTATATCTTTTCCAGTCAATGTTTGGAAAATTAAAGTCTCCCATAATAACTACCCTGTTACTTTCGCTCTTATCCAGAATCATCTTCGCCATCCTTTCCTCTACATCCCGATAACTATTTGGAGGCCTATAGAAAACTCCCAACAGGGTGACCTCTCCTTTCCTGTTTCTAACCTCAGCCCATACTACCTCGGAAGAAGAGTCCCCATCTAGCATCCTCTCCGCCACCATAATACTGCTCTTGACTAGCAGCGCCACACCTCCCCCTCTTTTGCCTCCTTCTCTGAGCTTACTAGAACACCTCAACCCCGGAACCTGCAACATCCATTCCTGTCCCTGCTCTATCCATGTCTCCGAAATGGCCACAACATCGAAGTCCCAGGTACCAACCCATGCTGCCAGTTCCCCTACCTTATTTCGTATACTCCTGGCATTGAAGTAGACACACTTCAAACCACCTACCTGAACACTGGCCCCCTCCTGCGACGTCAAATCTGTGCTCCTGACCTCAATACTCTCATTCTCCCGTCCCCTAAAACTACAATCCAGGTTCCCATGCCCCTGCTGCATTAGTTTAAAACCCCCCAAAGAGCTTCTCCAAACTAAAATGATACCAAACCCACCCTGCAGCAAAAAGCTAAAGTAAAAAGCTGACAGACAGCCCAGCTCCACCCACTCTCTGACAACACTGCAGTAATAAACACCCATTTCATAAAGGTACACTCGCTACAGATACAATTATTCTATAAAAACACCCATATCTTAAAGGTACTCTCGCTACAGATATGTATATACACACCCATTTATAAACACCCATTTCTTACAGGTACTCTCACTACAGATATTTATATACACACCCATTTATAAATACCCATTCCTTACAGGTACTCTCACTACAGATATTTATATACACACCCATTAATAAACACCCATGTCTTAAAGGTACTCTCTCATGACAGTAGTGAGAGATGTTATAGGTTCTTTGGAGAAAAAGGTTGTTACATAGATACATGGAAGATAGGAGCAGGAGGAGGTCTTTTGGCCCTTCGAGCCTGCTCCGCCATTCATCACCATCATGGCTGATCATCCAACTCAATAGCCTAATCCTGCTTTCTCCCCATAGCCTTTAATCCCATTCTCCCCAAGTGCCATATCCAGCCGCCTCGTTATTATATTCAATGTTTTAGCATCAACTACTTCCTGTGGTAATGAATTCATTTGTGTGAAGAAATGTCTCCTTATCTCTGTCCGAAATCTCTGTCTGAATCCTCAGACTGTGATCCCTGGTTCTGGACACACCCATCATTGGTAACATCTTCCCTGCATCTACCCTGTCCAGTCCTGTTAGAATTTTATAAGTCTCTATGAAATCCCCCCTTCATTCTTCTGACCTCCAGCGAGAACAATCCCAACCGAGTCAATCTCTCCTCATATGACAGTCGCGCAATCCTTGGAATCAGTCTGGGAAACCTTCGCTGCACTCCCTCGAGAGCAAGAACATCCTTCCTCAGAGAAGGAGACCAAAAATGCACACAATACTCCAGGTGTGGCCTCATCAAGGCCCTGTACAATTGCAGCAATACATCCCTGCTTCTACACGCGAAATCTCTCGCAATGAAGGCCAACAAGATCCAGCAGAGGGCAGAGCAGAGCTGCTGATTGGCTGTTGCAGGGAAAATTTGCATCAGTGCATTGCGGTCACCGTATCTTGAAGGTGGTTTGTGGGGAGCTGTTGTCAAGTGACAGTTAAACCCAAAACACTTCTTCAGTGTTTCCCTCCCTACCTCCTCCTCGAACCAAAAAACAAAAGACAATCACTGTAAGGATCCCAGCTGAGTAAAGATCAAGACGGAGACTTGAGGGCAGGTAGAAGTAGAAAGAAGTTGAACCGTGATGTCACAGCCTTCAGGTAAGTGATTGGCTGGTGACTGGTAAGTAGTTTTTCTTTTCCCTGATGTGTTCCAATTAGCAGTAGCTGGGAGAAATTTAACTCTTCGTGTGTTGGTAAGTATTGTGATTGGTAAGTAAAATCTTTATTCCTTTCACTTATTCATTATTTGATATTATATTTGTAATCAGTTAAGGTAAAGTGTAAAAATGGCAGGAGATCCCAGACCCGTGTTATGCTCCTCGTGGTCAATGTGGGAGTCCAGAGACGCGGCCGATACCTCTGACTCCTTCATGTGCGGAAAGTGTGTCCAGCTGCAGCTCCTGTTAGACCGCATGACGGCTCTGGAGTTGCGGATGGACTCATTTTGGAGCATCCGCGATGCTGAGGAAATCGTGGATAGCACGTTCAGTGAGTTGGTCACACCGCAGATTAGGATTGGTGAGGCAGACAGGGAATGGGTGACCAAAAGGCAGAGAAAGAGCAGGAAGGCAGTGCAGGTGTCCCCTGCGGTCATCTCCCTCCAAAGCAGGTATACTGTTTTGGATACTGTTGGGCGAGATGACTCACCAGGGGAAGGCAGTAGTAGCCAGGCTCATGGAACCGTGGCTATCTCTGCTGAACAGAAGGGCGGGAAAAAGACTGGCCGGGCTATAGTCATAGGGGATTCAGTCGTAAGGGGAGTAGACAGGCGTTTCTGTGGTCGAAAATGAGACTCCCGAATGGTATGTTGCCTCCTGGGTGCACGGGTCAGGGATGTCTCAGATCGGCTGCAGGACATACTGAAGGGGGAGGGTGAACAGCCAGTTGTCGTGGTGCATATGGACACCAACGATATCGGTAAAAATGGGATGAGGTCCTACAATCAGAATTTAGGGAGTTAGGAGATAAGTTATAAAGTAGGACCTCAAAGGTAGTAATCTCAGGATTGCTACCAGTGCCACGAGACAGTCAGAGTAGAAATTCAAGAATTCATGGCTTGAGAGATGGTGCAGGAGGGAGGGGTTCAGATTTTGGGACATTGGAACCGGTTCTGGGGGAGGTGGGACCATTACAAATCAGATGGTCTACACCTGGGCAGGACTGGAACCAATGGGGTGCTTTTGCTAACACTGTTGGGGAGGTTTTAAACTAATGTGGCAGGGGGATGGGAACCAGATTAGGAAGTTAGAGGTCAGTAAAGAGGCAGCAACTAAAGCCAGTAAGGTACTAGATAATAAACTCAATCTGACTAAGGGGAAGAGTAGACAGGGAAGAGATGATGAATGCAAAGGGACAGGTGGTCTGAGGTGCATTTGTTTTAATGCGAGAAGTGTAGCAGGTAAGGCAGATGAACTTAGGGCTTGGATTAGTACCTGGGAATATGATGTTATTGGTATTACTGAGACTTGGTTGAGGGAAGGGCAAGACTGGCAACTAAATATCCCAGGGTATAGATGCTTCAGGAGGGATAGAGAGGGAGGTAAAATGAGTGGAGGAGTTGCATTACTGGTCAGAGGTGATATCACAGCTGTGATTAAGGAGGGCACGATGAAGGATTTGAGCACCGAGGCACTATGGATAGAGTTAAGAAATAGGAAGGGTGCAGTAACATTGTTGGGACTTTACTACAGGCCTCCCAAAAGCGAGCGTGAAGTAGAGGTACAAATATGTAGACAGATTATCGAAAAATGTCGGAGCAATAGGGTGGTCGTGATGGGAGATCTTAACTTCCCCAACATTGAATGGGACTCATGTAGTGTTGGAGGCGTAGATGGAGCAGAATTTGTAAGGAGCATCCAGGAGAGTTTTTTTAGAGCAGTATGTAAATAGTCCAACTCGGGAAGGGGCCATACTGGACCTGGTATTTGGGAATGATCCCGGCCAGGTGGTTGAAGTTTCAGTCGGTGATTACTTTGGGAACAGCGATCACAATTCCGTAAGTTTTAGAATACTCATGGACAAAGACGAGAGTGGTCCTAAAGGAAGAGTGCTAAATTGGGGGAAGGCCACGTATAACAAAATTCGGCAGGAGCTAGGGAATGTGGATTGAGAGCAGCTGTTTCAGGGTAAATCCACATTTGAAATGTGGGAGTCTTTCAAGGAAAGGTTGATTAGAGTGCAGAACAGACATGACCCTGTGAAAATGAGGGATAGAAATGGCAAGATTATGGAACCATGGATGATGGGTGGAATTGTGAGACTAGCTAAGATGAAAAAGGAAGCATACTTAAGATCGAAGCGACTTAAAACTGATGAAACTTTAGAGGAATATCGGGAAAGTAGGACAAATCTCAAACGCGCAATAAAGAGAGCTAAAAGGGGTCATGAAATATTTTTGGCAAACAGGGTTAAGGAAAATCCCAAAGCCTTTTATTCGTATATGAGGAGCAAGAGGGTAACTAGAGAAAGGATTGGCCCACTCAAAGACAAAAGAGGGAATTTATGCGTGGAGTCAGAGGAAATGGGTGAGATTCTTAATGAGTACTTTGCATCGGTATTCACCAAGGAGAGGGACATGACAGATGTTGAGGCTAGGGATGAATGTTTAAATACTCTAGGTCAAGTCGGCATAAGGAAGAGGGACGTTTTGGGTATTCTAAAAGGCATTCAGGTGGACAAGTCCCCAGGTCCGGATGGGATCTATCCCAGGTTCCTGAAGGGAAGCGAGGGACAAAATAGCTGGGGCCTTAACAGATATCTTTGCAGCATCCTTGAGCACGGGTGAGGTCCCGGAGGACTGGAGAATTGCTAATGTTGTCCCCTTGTTTAAGAAGGGTAGCAGGGATAATCCAGGGAATTATAGACCTGTGAGCTTGACGTCAGTGATAGGCAAATTGTTGGAGAAGATACTGAGGGATAGGATCTAATAACATTTGGAAGAAAATAGACTTATCAGTGATAGACAGCATGGTTTTGTGCAGGGAAGGTAATGTCTTACAAACCTAATAGAATTTTTTGAGGAAATGACAAAGTTAATTGATGAGGGAAGGGCTGTAGGTGTCATATACATGGACTTCAGTAAGGCGTTTGATAAAGTTTCCCATGGCAGGTTGATGGAAAAAGTGAAGTCGTATGGGGTTCAGGGTGTACTAGCTAGATGGATAAAGAACTGGCTGGGCAACAGGAAACCGAGAGTAGTGGTGGAAGGGAGTGTCTCAAAATGGAGAAGGGTGACTAGTGGTGTTCCACAGGGATCTGTGCTCGGACCACTGTTGTTTGTGATATACATAAATGATTTGGACGAAGATATAGGTAGTCTGATTAGCAAGTTTGCAGATGATACTAAGATTGGTAGAGTTGCAAATAGCGAGGAGGACTATCAGAGAATACAACAAAATATAGATGGATTGGAGAGTTGGGCAGAGAAATGGCAGATGGAGTTCAATCCAGGCAAATGTGAGGTGATGCTTTTTGGAAGATCTAATTCAAGAGCGGACTATACAGTCAATGGAAGAGTCCTGGGGAAAATTGATGTACAGAGAGATCTGGGAGTTCAGGTCCATTGTACCCTGAAGGTGGCAACGCAGGTCGATAGAGTGGTCAAGAAGGCATACAGCATGCTTGCCTTCATCGGACGGAGTATTGAGTACAAGAATCAGCAGGTCATGTTACAGTTGTATAGGACTTTGGTTAGGCCACATTTGGAATACTGCGTGCAGTTCTGGTCACCACATGACCAGAAGGATATGGATGCTTTAGAGAGGATGCAGAGGAGGTTCACCAAGATGTTGCCTGGTATGGAGGATGCTAGCTATGAAGAAAGGTTGAGTAGATTAGGATTGTTTTCGTTGGAAAGACGGAGGTTGAGGGGGGACCTGATTGAGGTCTACAAAATTATGAGAGGTATGGACAGGGTGGCTAGCAACAAGCTTTTTCCAAGAGTGGGGGTGTCAATTACAAGGGGTCACAATTTCAAGGTGAGAGGGGGAAAGTTTAAGGGAGATATGCGTGGAAAGTTTCTTACGCAGAGGGTGGTGGGTGCCTGGAACGCTTTGCCATCGGAGGTGGTAGAGGCGGGCACGATAGCATCTAGACAGATATATGAATGGATGGGAAACAGAGGGAAGGAGATCCTTGGAAAATAGACGACAGGTTTAGATAAAGGATCTGGATCGGTGCAGGCTGGGAGGGCCAAAGGGCCTGTTCCTCTGCTGTAATTTTCTTTGTTCCTTGTTCTTTGTTAACATACCATTAACCTTCTTTACCACCTGCTGCCCCTGCATGCTTACCTTCATCGAATGAAAATGAATTGAATGAACTGAATGGTGCACAAAGACACCCAGGTCCCGCTGCACACTCCCCTCTCCCAATTTACAACCAAACAGGTAGTAATCTGCCTTCCTGTTTTTGCTTCCAAAATGAATAACCTCACACTTATCCAAATTATACTGCATCTGCCATTGATTTGCCCACTCGCCCAACCTGTCCAGATCATGCTGTAGGATCCCTGTATCCTCGTCACAATTCACCCTCCCTCCGAACTTTGCATCAGTGCATTGCGGTCACTGTATCCAGAAGGTGTACCTGAGCAAGACACCCTCCGTGTTCAAGTGAAGGCAAGAATCCAGCAGAGGGCAGCAGAGCCGTTGATTGGCTGTTGCGGGGGAAATTTACATCAGTGCATTGCGGTCACTGTATCCAGAAGGTGGTTTGTGGAGGAGCTGTTGTCAAGTGACAGTTAAACCCCAAACACGTCTTTAGTGTTTCCCTCCCTACCTTCTCTCTAACCAAAACAAAACAATCACTGTAAGGATCCCAGCCAAGGATCAAGAGGGAGACTCGAGGGCAGGTAGAAGTAGAAGGAAGTTGATCCGTGATGTCACAGCCAGCAGGTAAGTCATTGGCTGGTGACTGGTAAGTAGTTTTTCTTTTCCCTGAGGTGTGTTGATAAGGTAAGGTTTGTACATTTCTGTTTTTTTTTTATCATGTGATTGGTAACAATTTTTCTTTTTTTTTTCCTTTTTCATTGATCTATTATTTGATATTATCGTTGGACTAAGTTAAGGTTAAGATTAAAAATGGCAGGAGATCTCAGACCCATGTTACGCTCCTCTTGCTCAATGTGGGAGCCCAGGGACGTGACTGATGTCCCTGGCTCCTTCACGTGCGGGACGTGTGTCCAGCTGCAGCACTAGTTAGACCGCATGACGACTCTGGAGCTGCAGATGGACTCACTTTGGAGCATTCGCGATGCTGAGGAGGTCGTGGATAGCACGTTTAGTGAATTGATCATACCACAGATTAGGATTGCTGAGGGAGAAAGGGAATGGGTGACCAAAAGGCAGAGAAAAAGCAGGAAGGCAGTGCAGGTGTCTCCTGCGGTCATCTCCCTCCAAAACAGGTATACCGTTTTGGATACTGTTGGGGGAGATGGCTCACCAGGGGAAGGCAGTAGCAGCCAGGTTCATGACCCCGTGGCTGGCTCTGCTGTACAGAAGGGCGGGAAAAAGACTGGCCGGGCTATAGTCATAGGGGATTCATTTGTAAGGGGAGTAGACAGGCGGTTCTGTGGTCGAAAACAAGACTCCCAAATGTATGTTGCCTCCTGGGTGCACGGGTCAGGGATGTCTCAGATCGGCTGCAGAACATTCTGAAGGGGGAGGGTGAACAGCCAGCTGTCGTGGTGCATATAGGCACCAATGATATAGGTAAAAAACGGGATGAGGTCCCACAAGCAGAATTGAGGGAGTTAGGAGCCAAGTCAAAAAGTTGGACCTCAGAGGTAGTAATCTCAGGATTGCTGCCAGTGCCACGTGGTAGGAGAAATGAAAGAATAGGGAGGATGAATGCGTGGCTTGAGAGATGGTGCAGGAGGGAGGGGTTTAGATTTTTGGGACATTGGGACCGGTTCTGGGGGAGGTGGGACTACTACAAATTGGACGGTCTACACCTGGGCCGGACTGGAACCAATGTCCTTGGGATGCTTTTGCAAATGCTGTTGGGGAGGGTTTAAACTAATGTGGCAGGGGGATGGGAAACAAATGAGGAGGTTAGTGGACAGTAAGAAGGTAGTAACTAAAGCCTGTAAGGAACTAGATCATGAAGTCAGCGTGACTAAGGGGAAGAGTAGGGAGGGAGCAGATGATGAACGCAAAGGGACTGATGGTCTGAAGTGCATTTGTTTTACAAACAAAGAACAAAGAAATGTACAGCACAGGAACAGGCCCTTCGGCCCTCCAAGCCCGTGCCGACCATGCTGCCCGACTAAACTACAATCTTCTACACTTCCTGGGTCCGTATCCTTCTATTCCCATCCTATTCATGTATTTGTCAAGATGCCCCTTAAATGTCCCGATTGTCCCTGCTTCCACCACCTCCTCCGGTAGCGAGTTCCAGGCACCCACTACCCTCTGCGTAAAAAACTTGCCTCGTACATCTACTCTAAACCTTGCCCCTCTCACCTTAAACCTATGCCCCCTAGTAATTGACCCCTCTACCCTGGGGAAAAGCCTCTGACTATCCACTCTGTCTATGCCCTCATAATTTTGTATACCTCTATCAGGTCTCCCCTCAACCTCCTTCGTTCCAGTGAGAACAAACCGAGTTTATTCAACCGCTCCTCATAGCTAATGCCCTCCATTCCAGGCAACATTCTGGTAAATCTCTTCTGCACCCTCTCTAAAGCCTCCACATCCTTCTGGTAGTGTGGCGACCAGAATTGAACACTATACTCCAAGTGTGGCCTAACTAAGGTTCTATACAGCTGCAACATGACTTGCCAATTCTTATACTCAATGCCCCGGCCAATGAAGGCAAGCATGCCGTATGCCTTCTTGACTACCTTCTCCACCTGTGTTGCCCCTTTCAATGACCTGTGGACCTGTACTCCTAGATCTCTTTGACTTTCAATACTCTTGAGGGTTCTACCATTCACTGTATATTCCCTACCTGCATTAGACCTTCCAAAATGCATTACCTCACATTTGTCCGGATTAAACTCCATCTGCCATCTCTCCGCCCAAGTCTCCAGACAATCTAAATCCTGCTGTATCCTCCGACAGTCCTCATCACTATACGCAATTCCACCAACCTTTGTGTCGTCTGCAAACTTACTAATCAGACCAGTTACATTTTCCTCAAAATCATCTATATGTACTACAAAGAGCAAAGGTCCCAGCACTGATCCCTGTGGAACACCACTGGTCACAGCCCTCCAATTAGAAAAGCATCCCTCCATTGCTACTCTCTGCCTTCTATGGCCTAGCCAGTTCTGTATCCACCTTGCCAGCTCACCCCTGATCCCGTGTGACTTCACCTTTTGTACTAGTCTACCATGAGGGACCTTGTCAAAGGCCTTACTGAAGTCCATATAGACAACATCCACTGCCCTGCCTGCATCAATCATCTTAGTGACCTCCTCGAAAAACTTAAGTTAGTGAGACACGACCTCCCCTTCACAAAACCGTGCTGCCTCTCACTAATACGTCCATTTGCTTCCAAATGGGAGTAGATCCTGTCTCAAAGAATTCTCTCCAGTAATTTCCCTACCACTGAAGTAAGGCTCACCGGCCTGTAGTTCCCGGGATTATCCTTGCTACCGTTCTTAAACAGAGGGACAACATTGGCTATTCTCCAGTCCTCCGGGACATCCCCTGAAGACAGCGAGGATCCAAAGATTTCTGTCAAGGCCTCAGCAATTTCCTCTCCAGCCTGCTTCAGTATTCTGGGGTAGATCCCATCAGGCCCTGGGGACTTATCTACCTTAATATTTTTTAAGACACCCAACACCTCGTCTTTTTGGATCACAATGTGACCCAGGCTATCTACAACCCCTTCTCCAGACTCAACATCTACCAATTCCTTCTCTTTGGTGAATACTGATGCAAAGTATTCATTTAGTACCTCACCCATTTCCTCTGGCTCCACACATAGATTCCCTTGCCTATCCTTCAGTGGGCCAACCCTTTCCCTGGCTACCCTCTTGCTTTTTATGTACGTGTAAAAAGCCTTGGGATTTTCCTTAACCCTATTTGCCAATTACTTTTCGTGACCCCTTCTAGCCCTCCTGACTCCTTGCTTAAGTTCCTTCCTACTTTCCTTATATTACACACAGGCTTCGTCTGTTCCCAGCCTTTTAGCCCTGACAAATGCCTCCTTTTTCTTTTTGACGAGGCCTACAATATCACTCGTCATCCAAGGTTCCCGAAAATTGCCGTATTTAACCTTCTTCCTCACAGGAACATGCCGGTCCTGTATTCCTTTCAACTGCCGCTTGAAAGCCTCCCACATGTCAGATGTTGATTTGCCCTCAAATATCCGCCCCCAATCTATGTTCTTCAGTTCCCGCCTAATATTGTTATAATTAGCCTTCCCCCAATTTAGCACATTCATCCTCGGACCACTCTTATCCTTGTCCACCAGTACTTTAAAACTTACTGAATTGTGGTCACTGTTACCGAAATGCTCCCCTACTGAAACATCTACCACCTGGCTGGGCTCATTCCCCAATACCAGGTCCAGTACCGCCCCTTCCCTAGTTGGACTGTCTACATATTGTTTTAAGAAGCCCTCCTGGATGCTCCTTACAAACTCCGCCCCATCTAAGCCCCTGGCACTAAGTGAGTCCCAGTCAATATTGGGGAAGTTGAAGTCTTCCATCACCACAACCCTGTTGTTTTTACTCTTTTCCAAAATCTGTCTACCTATCTGCTCCTCTATCTCCCGCTGGCTGTTGGGAGGCCTGTAGTATACCCCCAACATTGTGACTGCACCCTTCTTATTCCTGATCTCTACCCATATAGCCTCACTGCCCTCTGAGGTGTCCTCTCGCAGTACAGCTGTGATATTCTCCCGAACAAGTAGCGCAACTCCGCCTCCCCTTTTACATTCCCCTCTATCCCGCCTGAAACATCTAAATCCTGGAACGTTTAGCTGCCAATCCTGCCCTTCCCTCAACCAGGTCTCTGTAATGGCAACAACATCATAGTTCCAAGTACTAATCCAAGCTCTAAGTTCATCTGCCTTACCCGTAATACTCCTTGCATTAAAACATATGCACTTCAGGCCACCAGACCCGCTGTGTTCAGCAACTTCTCCCTGTCTGCTCTGCCTCAGAGCCACACTGTCCCTATTCCCTAGTTCTCCCTCAATGCTCTCACCTTCTGACCTATTGCTCCCGTGCCCACCCCCCTGCCATACTAGTTTAAACCCTCCCGTGTGACACTAGCAAACCTCGCGGCCAGGATATTTATGCCTCTCCGGTTTAGATGCAACCCGTCCTTCTTATACAGGTCACACCTGCCCCGGAAGAGCTCCCAGTGGTCCAGATAATGGAAAACCTCCCTCCTACACCAGCTGTTTAGCCATGTGTTTAGCTGCTCTATCTTCCTATTTCTAGCCTCACTGGCACGTGGCACAGGGAGTAATCCCGAGATTACAACCCTCAAGGTCCTGTCTTTTAACTTTCTGCCTAGCTCCCTGAACTCCTGCTGCAGGACCTCATGCCCCTTCCTGCCTATGTCGTTAGTACCAATATGTACAACGACCTCTGCCTGTTTGCCCTCCCCCTTCAGGATGCCCTCTACCCGTTCGGAGACATCCTGGACCCTGGCACCAGGGAGGCAACATACCATCCTGGAGTCTCTTTCACGTCCACAGAAGCGCCTATCTGTGCCCCAGACTATAGAGTCCCCTATTACTATTACTCTTCTGCGCTTTTAATGCAAGAAGTGTCGTAGGTAAGGCAGATGAACTTAGGGCTTGGATTAGTACCTGGGAGTATGGTGTTATTGCTATTACTGAGACTTGGTTAAGGGAAGGACATGATTGGCAACTAAACATCCCAGGATATCGATGCTTCAGGCGGGATAGAGAGGGATGGAGGAGTTGCATTACTGGTCAGAGAGGATATCACAGCTGTTCTGAAGGAGGGCACTATGGAGGACTCGAGCAGTGAGGTGATATGGGCAGAGCTCAGAAATAGGAAGGGTGCAGTAACAATGTTGGGGCTGTACTACAGACCTCCCAACAGCGAGTGTGAGATAGAGGTACAAATATGTACACAGATTATGGAAAGATGTAGGAGCAACAGGGTGGTGGTGATAGGCGATTTTAATTTTCCCAACATTGACTGGGATACACTTAGTGCCAGAGGTCTAGATGGAGCAGAATTTGGAAGGAGCATCCAGGAGGGTTTTCTAGAGCAGCATGTAAATAGTCCAACTCGGGAAGGGGCCATACTGGACCTGGTGTTGGGGAATGAGCCCGTCCAGGTGGTTGACGTTTCAGTCGGGGATTACTTTGGGAATCGTGATCACAATTCCGTAAGTTTTAGAATACTCATGGACAAAGACGAGAGTGGTCATAGATTATCATACAATTTACAGTGCAGAAGGAGGTCATTCGGCCCATCGAGTCTGCATCGGCTCTTGGAGAGAGCACCCTACCCAAGGTCATCACCTCCATTCTATCCCCATAACCCAGGAACCCCACCCAACACTAAGGGCAATTTTGGACACTCAGGGCAATTTATCATGGCCAATCCACCTAACCTGCATATCTTTGGACTGTGGGAGGAAACCGGAGCACCCGGAGGAAACCCACGCACACACGGGGAGGATGTGCAGACTCCGCACAGACAGTGACCCAAGCCGGAATCGAACCTGAGACCCTGGAGCTGTGAAGCAATTGTGCTATCCACAATGCTACCGTGCTGCCCAAAGGTCCTAAAGGAAGAGTGCTAAATTGGGGGAAGGCCAACTATACCAAAATTCGGCAGGAGCTGGGGAATGCGGATTGGGAGTAGCTGTTTGAAGGTAAATCCACATTTGTTATGTGGGAGGCTTTTCAAGAGAGGTTCATTAGAGTGCAGGACAGACATGTCCCTGTGAAAATGAGGGATAGAAATGGCAAGATTGGGGAACCATGGATGACAGGTGAAATTGTGAGACTAGCTAAGAGGAAAAAGGAAGCATACATAAGGTCTAGGCGACTGAAGACAGACGAAGCTTTGGAAGAATATCGGGCATGTAGGACCAATCTGAAACGAGGAATCAAGAGGGCTAAAAGGGGTCATATATCTTTAGCAAACAGGGTTAAGGAAAATCCCAAAGCCTTTTATTTGTATATGAGGAGCAAGAGGGTAACTAGAGAAAGGGTTGGCCCACTCAAGGACAAAGGAAGAAAGTTATGCGTGGAGTCAGAGAAAATGGGTGAGATTCTTAACGAGTACTTTTTACTCTTATGTGAGAAATAAAAGAATGACCAGGGTGAGGGTAGGGCCGGTTCAAGGGCAGTAGTGGGAACTTGTGCATGGAGTCAGAAGAAATAGGAGAGGCGTTGAATGAATACTTTTCTTCAATGTTCACAAAGGAGAGGGGCCATGTTTTTGAGGATGAGAGTGTGATTCAGGCAGGTAGGCTGGAGGAGGTAATGTTCTGAGGAAGGATGTAGTAGCAATTTTGAAAAACCTGAGGGCCGACAAGTCCCCTGGGCCAGATGGGATATACCCAAGTCTGCACCAGCCCTTGGAAAGAGCACCCTACCTTTTTTAAAAATAATTTTTTATTGAAGTTTTCACAAAATATCAACAACAAAATGAAAAAGGTACCCAATAGAATTAAATACAAAGTAAATTAAACAACCCCGTACCCCCCTCCCCCCTATACATAAATAATAAGTTAACACCCTGAATTAACACATAGCAAATATATACACCCCCTCAGATCCCCCCCGTATAGACAAACAAAAATAAAATAGAACCCCCCCCCACCCCTGGTTGCTGCTGCTGACCATTGCCTACCGTTCTGCCAGGAAGTCCAAGAACGGTGCCCACCGCCTGAAAAACCCTTGCACCAATCCCCTCACGGCAAATTTCACCCTCTCCAATTTATCCAGGATAATTGATCCAGGATTCCACGCTTGGGGGTCTCGCATCCTTCCACTGAAGAAGAATCCTTCGCCGGGCTACCAGGGACGCAAAGGCCAGAATACCGGCCTCTTTCGCCTCCTGCACCCCCAGCTCCCCTGCAACCCCAAATATTGTGAGCCCACTGCCCGGTTTGACCCTGGATCCTACCACCCTCGACACCGTCCTTGATACCAGCCCCTCCAGACTCGTACCCTCACAAGACATCGTCTCCAGCCTCTTCCATGCAGCCCCCTCCCCCTCCATCACCCACTTGCGCACCATCGCCACATTGGAGGCCCAGTAGTACCCAAAGAGGTAGGGCAGTGCCAGCCCCCCCATCCCTACTCCGCTCCAGGAACACCCTTCTCACCCTCGGAGTCCCTCGCGCCCACACAAACCCCGTTATGCTCCCGTTGACCCGCCTAAAGAAGGCCTTCGGGATAAGAATGGGGAGGCACTGGAACAGGAACAAAAACCTTGGGAGCACCGTTATCTTAACTGACTGAACCCTACCCGCCAGGTACAGCGGCAACGCGTCCCACCTCTTAAACTCCTCCTCCATTTGCTCCACTAGCCTCATGAAATTAAGTCTATGCAGGGTCCCCCAGCTCCTGGCCACCTGGACCCCCAAATACCTGAAACTCCTCTCCGCCCTTTTTAGTGGGAGCTCGCCAATTCTCCTCTCCTGGTCCCCTGGGTGAACTACGAACAACTCGCTCTTCCCCATGTTGAGCTTGTACCCTGAGAAATCCCCAAACTCCCTGAGGATCCTCATTACCGCCGGCATTGCCCCCACCGGGCCCGCCACATACAGCAGCAAATCGTCCGCATAAAGTGACACCCTATGCTCCTCCCCATCCCGCACCAACCCCCTCCAGTTCCTTGACTCCCTCAGTGCCTTAGCCAGGGGTTCAATCGCCAGTGCAAAGAGCAGGGGGGACAGGGGGGACCCCTGCCTCATCCCTCGATGCAACCGAAAGTACTCAGACCTCCTCTTGTTCGTGGCCACACTCGCCATCGGGACCTCGTACAACAGCCTAACCCACCTGACGAACCCCTCCCCAAACCCGAACCTCTTCAGCACCTCCCACAAGTACCCCCACTCTACCCTATCGAAGGCCTTCTCAGCGTCCATCGCCACCACTATCTCCGCCTCCCCCTCCCTCACCGGCATCATAATAACGTTCAGGAGCCTCCGCACATTCGCGTTCAACTGCCTCCCCTTCACGAACCCCGTCTGGTCTTCGTGGATCACCTGTGGCACCCAGTCCTCAACTCTTGTGGCTAAGACCTTCGGCAGCACCTTGGCATCTACATTTAACAACGAAATCGGCCTGTAAGACCCACACTGCCGGGGATCCTTGTCCCGCTTCAGGATCAAGGAGGTCAGTGCCCGGGACATCGTTGGGGGCAAAGCCCCCCCCTCTCTTGCCTCATTGAAGGTCCTAACCAGCAACGGGCCCAACAGGTCCACATATTTTTTGTAGAATTCGACCGGGAAACCATCCGGCCCCGGTGCCTTTCACGCTTGCATGCTCCCTATCCCTTTGGCCAGCTCTTCCAGCCCAATCGGGGCCCTAATCCCGCCACCAGTCCCTCCTCCACCTTCGGGAACCTCAACTGCTCCAGAAAGCGGCCCATCCCTCCCTCCTCCAGTGGGGGCTCGGACCTATAGTTCCTCATAAAAGTCCCTGAAGACCCCATTGATGTCAACCCCACTCCGCACCACACTCCCTCCCCGATCCTTAACTGCCCCAATCTCCCTAGCTGCGTCCCACTTCCGAAGCTGATGCGCCAGCATCCGGCTTGCCTTTTCCCCATACTCGTAGACCGCCCCCTGGGCCTTCCTCCACTGCGCCTCCGCCTTCCTGGTGGTCAACAGGTTGAATTCGGCCTGGAGGCTACGCCTCTCCCTCAACAGTCCCTCCTCCGGCACCTCCGAGTACCTCCTGTCTACCCTCAGCATCTCCCCCACCAGTCTCTCCCTTCTCCCTTTGCTCTCTCCTCTCCTTGTGGGCCCTAATGGAGATCAGCTCTCCTCTAACCACCGCCTTCAGCGGCTCCCAGACCATCCCCACTCAGACCTCCCCGTTATCGTTGGCCTCTAGGTATCTCTCTATGCTTCCTCGGACCCGCTCACTCACCTCCTCGTCCGCCAACAGCCCCACATCCAAGCGCCACAACGGGCTCTGGTCCCTCTCCTCCCCCAGCTCTACGTCTACCCAATGCGGGGCGTGATCCGAAATGGCTATCGCCGAGTACTCGGTATCCTCTACTCTCGCTATCAGCGCCCTGCTCATAATAAAAAAGTCGATCCGGGAATAGGCCTTATGAACGTGCGAGAAGAATGAAAATTCCCTAGCCCCCGGCCTTGCAAATCTCCAAGGGTCCATCCCTCCCATTTGGTCCATAAACCCCCTCAGCACTTTAGCCGCCGCCGGCTTCCTACCCGTCCGAGACCTGGAGCGGTCCAGTGCCAGATCCAACACCATGTTAAAGTCCCCCCCCATCATCAGGCCCCCAACTTCCAAGTCCGGGTTCCGACCCAACATGCGCCGCATAAAACCCGCATCGTCCCAGTTCGGAGCGTCCACGTTGACCAGCACCACCCTTTCCCCTTGCAACTTACCACTTACCATTACACATCTGCCGCCATTGTCTGTCACAATGCTCGACGCCTCGAATGACACCATCTTTCCCACCAAGATCAGTCGATTTCGGCGGGAGAATCAACTGGTGAGTCAGTTTCAGCGGGAGCATTGCGGAAGTGGCTGCTGGGAGGTAAGTCAACCTTTAAAAGCACTTGTCTTTGCAGGGGCAGGCCAGTCGATTTCGGCGTGAGAACAGCTGGTGAGTCAGTTTCAACGGGAGCATTGCGGAAGTGGCTGCTGGGAGGTAAGTCAACCTTTAAAAGCACTTGTCTTTGCAGGGGCAGGCCAGTCGATTTCGGCGTGAGAACAGCTGGTGAGTCAGTTTCAGCGGGAGCATTGCGGAAGTGGCTGCTGGGAGGTAAGTCAACCTTTAAAAGCACTTGTCTTTGCAGGGGCAGGCCAGTCGATTTCGGCGGGAGTGGAGCTGGCTGGTTAGTCAATTTCAGCAGGAGCTGAGAATTTTTCTTTTTTTTAAAATTAGTTTTTTTAGGCGGGAACAGCTGGTGAGTCAGTTTCAGCGGGAGCATTGCGGAAGTGGCTGCTGGGAGGTAAGTCAACCTTTAAAAGCACTTGTCTTTGCAGGGGCAGGCCAGTCGATTTCGGCGGGAGAATCAGCTGGTGAGTCAGTTTCAGCGGGAGCATTGCGGAAGTGGCTGCTGGGAGGTGAGTAAACCTTTCAAAGCACTTGTCTTTGCAGGGGCAGGCCAGTCGATTTCGGCGGGAGAATCAGCTGGTGAGTCAGTTTCAGCGGGAGCATTGCGGAAGTGGCTGCTGGGAGGTAAGTCAACCTTTAAAAGCACTTGTCTTTGCAGGGGCAGGCCAGTCGATTTCGGCGGGAGAATCAGCTGGTGAGTCAGTTTCAGCGGGAGCATTGTGGAAGTGGCTGCTGGGAGGTAAGTCAACCTTTAAAAGCACTTGTCTTTGCAGGGGCAGGCCAGTCGATTTCGGCGGGAGTGGAGCTGGCTGGTTAGTCAATTTCAGCAGGAGCTGAGAATTTTTCTTTTTTTTTTAAATTAGTTTTTTAGGCGGGAACAGGAAGTCGACCCGCGGACGTCTGGGAAGACCCTCACCAATAAATTCTGGTGGAGAGGAAACCCGAGACACTACACGTGTAGTGTCTCCCACCCGCCCTCCTCCTCTAACCTAATAATAAAACCCATTGGTCTCAGGTAAGTACCATATTTTATTATATTATTATTATTTTTTATAAAAATTTAATTTAGTTGTTAGCCAGATCGTGGTAGAAAGTAAGAGGAATGGCAGGGAAGGGAGTGCAATGTTCCTCCTGCAGGATGTTTGAGGTGAGGGATGCAGTTAGTGTCCCTGCTGATTTTACCTGCAGGAAGTGCTGCCATCTCCAGCTCCTCCAAGACCGAGTTAGGGAACTGGAGCTGGAGTTGGAAGAACTTCGGATCATTCGGGAGGCAGAAGGGGTCATAGATAGCAGCTTCAGGGAATTAGTTACACCAAAGATTGGAGATAGGTGGGTAACTGTAAGAGGGACTGGAAAAAGCAGTCAGTGCAGGGATCCCCTGCGGTCGTTCCCCTGAGAAACAAGTATACCGCTTTGGATACTTGTGGGAGGGACGACTTACCAGGGGTAAGCCATGGGGTACGGGCCTCTGGCACGGAGTCTGTCCCTGTTGCTCAGAAGGGAAGGGGGGAGAGGAGCAGAGCATTAGGAATTGGGGACTCTATAGTCAGGGGCACAGATAGGAGATTTTGTGGGAGCGTGAGAGACTCACGTTTGGTATGTTGCCTCCCAGGTGCAAGGGTACGTGATGTCTCGGATCGTGTTTTCCGGGTCCTTAGGGGGGAGGGGGAGCAGCCCCAAGTCGTGGTCCACATTGGCACTAACGACATAGGCAGGAAAGGGGACAAGGATGTCAGGCAGGCTTTCAGGGAGCTAGGATGGAAGCTCAGAACTAGAACAAACAGAGTTGTTATCTCTGGGTTGTTGCCCGTGCCACGTGATAGTGAGATGAGGAATAGGGAGAGACAGCATTTAAACATGTGGCTACAGGGATGGTGCAGGCGGGAGGGATTCAGATTTCTGGATAACTGGGGCTCTTTCTGGGGAAGGTGGGACCTCTACAGACAGGATGGTCTACATCTGAACCTGAGGGGCACAAATATCCTGGGGGGGAGATTTGTTAGTGCTCTTTGGGGGGGTTTAAACTAATGCAGCAGGGGCATGGGAACCTGGATTGTAGTTTTAGGGAAAGGGAGAATGAGAGTATAGAGGTCAGGAGCACAGATTTGACGTCGCAGGAGGGGGCCAGTGTTCAGGTAGGTGGTTTGAAGTGTGTCTACTTCAATGCCAGGAGTATACGAAACAAGGTAGGGGAACTGGCAGCATGGGTTGGTACCTGGGACTTCGATGTTGTGGCCATTTCGGAGACATGGATAGAGCAGGGACAGGAATGGATGTTGCAGGTTCCGGGGTTTCGGTGTTTTAGTAAGCTCAGAGAAGGAGGCAAAAGAGGGGGAGGTGTGGCGCTGCTAGTCAAAAGCAGTATTACGGTGGCGGAGAGGATGCTAGATGGGGACTCTTCTTCCGAGGTAGTATGGGCTGAAGTTAGAAACAGGAAAGGAGAGGTCACCCTGTTGGGAGTTTTTTATAGGCCTCCTAATAGTTCTAGGGATGTAGAGGAAAGGATGGCGAAGATGATTCTGGATATGAGCGAAAGTAACAGGGTAGTTATTATGGGAGACTTTAACTTTCCAAATATTGACTGGAAAAGATATAGTTCGAGTACAATAGATGGGTCGTTTTTTGTACAGTGTGTGCAGGAGGGTTTCCTGAAACAAAATGTTGACAGGCCAACAAGAGGCGAGGCCACGTTGGATTTGGTTTTGGGTAATGAACCAGGCCAGGTGTTGGATTTAGAGGTAGGAGAGCACTTTGGGGACAGTGACCACAATTCGGTGACGTTTACGTTAATGATGGAAAGGGATAAGTATACACCGCAGGGCAAGAGTTATAGCTGGGGGAAGGGCAATTATGATGCCATTAAACGTGACTTGGGGGGGATAAGGTGGAGAAGTAGGCTGCAAGTGTTGGGCACACTGGATAAGTGGGGCTTGTTCAAGGATCAGCTACTGCGTGTTCTTGATAAGTATGTACCGGTCAGACAGGGAGGAAGGCGTCGAGCGAGGGAACCGTGGTTTACCAAGGAAGTGGAATCTCTTGTTAAGAGGAAGAAGGAGGCCTATGTGAAGATGAAGTGTGAAGTTTCGGTTGGGGCGATGGATAGTTACAAGGTAGCGAGGAAGGATCTAAAGAGAGAGCTAAGACGAGCAAGGAGGAGACATGAGAAGTATTTGGCAGGAAGGATCAAGGAAAACCCAAAAGCTTTCTATAGGTATGTCAGGAATAAGCGAATGACTAGGGAAAGAGTAGGACCAGTCAAGGACAGGGATGGGAAATTGTGTGTGGAGTCTGAAGAGATAGGCGAGATACTAAATGAATATTTTTCGTCAGTATTCACTCGGGAAAAAGATAATGTTGTGGAGGAGAATGCTGAGCCCCAGGCTAATAGAATAGATGGCATTGAGGTACGTAGGGAAGAGGTGTTGGCAATTCTGGACAGGCTGAAAATAGATAAGTCCCCAGGACCTGATGGGATTTATCCTAGGATTCTCTGGGAGGCCAGGGAAGAGATTGCTGGACCTTTGGCTTTGATTTTTATGTCATCATTGGCTACAGGAATAGTGCCAGAGGACTGGAGGACAGCAAATGTGGTCCCTTTGTTCAAAAAGGGGAGCAGAGACAACCCCGGCAACTATAGACCGGTGAGCCTCACGTCTGTAGTGGGTAAAGTCTTGGAGGGGATTATAAGAGACAAGATTTATAATCATCTAGATAGGAATAATATGATCAGGGATAGTCAGCATGGCTTTGTGAAGGGTAGGTCATGCCTCACAAACCTTATTGAGTTCTTTGAGAAGGTGACTGAACAGGTAGACGAGGGTAGAGCAGTTGATGTGGTGTATATGGATTTCAGCAAAGCGTTTGATAAGGTTCCCCACGGTAGGCTATTGCAAAAAATACGGAGGCTGGGGATTGAGGGTGATTTAGAGATGTGGATCAGAAATTGGCTAGCCGAAAGAAGACAGAGGGTGGTGATTGATGGGAAATGTTCAGAATGGAGTACAGTCACAAGTGGAGTACCACAAGGATCTGTTCTGGGGCCGTTGCTGTTTGTCATTTTTATCAATGACCTAGAGGAAGGCGCAGAAGGGTGGGTGAGTAAATTTGCAGACGATACTAAAGTCGGTGGTGTTGTCGATAGTGTGGAAGGATGTAGCAGGTTACAGAGGGATATAGATAAGCTGCAGAGCTGGGCTGAGAGGTGGCAAATGGAGTTTAATGTAGAGAAGTGTGAGGTGATTCACTTTGGAAGGAATAACAGGAATGCGGAATATTTGGCTAATGGTAAAGTTCTTGAAAGTGTGGATGAGCAGAGGGATCTAGGTGTCCATGTACATAGATCCCTGAAAGTTGCCACCCAGGTTGATAGGGTTGTGAAGAAGGCCTATGGAGTGTTGGCCTTTATTGGTAGAGGGATTGAGTTCCGGAGTCGGGAGGTCATGTTGCAGCTGTACAGAACTCTGGTACGGCCGCATTTGGAGTATTGCGTACAGTTCTGGTCACCGCATTATAGGAAGGACGTGGAGGCTTTGGAGCGGGTGCAGAGGAGATTTACCAGGATGTTGCCTGGTATGGAGGGAAAACCTGATGAGGAAAGGCTGATGGACTTGAGGTTGTTTTCGTTGGAGAGAAGAAGGTTAAGAGGAGACTTAATAGAGGCATACAAAATGATCAGGGGGTTGGATAGGGTGGGCAGTGAGAGCCTTCTCCCGCGGATGGATATGGTTGGCACGAGGGGACATAACTTTAAACTGAGGGGTAATAGATATAGGACAGAGGTCAGAGGTAGGTTCTTTACGCAAAGAGTAGTGAGGCCGTGGAATGCCCTACCTGCTACAGTAGTGAACTCGCCAACATTGAGGGCATTTAAAAGTTTATTGGATAAACATATGGATGATAATGGCATAGTGTAGGTTAGATGGCTGTTGTTTCGGTGCAACATCGTGGTCCGAAGGGCCTATACTGTGCTGTATTGTTCTATGTTCTATGTTCTATGTTCTAAGATCGTCACCCCCCGATTTTTGGCATCCAGCCCTGAATGAAACACCTGACCTACCCACCCCTTCCTCAATCTTACCTGGTCTGCCACCTTCAGGTGTGTCTCCTGGAGCATGGCATGACCACATCCGCCTTCAGCCTCTTCAGGTGCGTGGACACCCGGGCCCGCTTGACCGTCCAGTTCAGTCCCCTTACATTCCAGATTATCAGCCGGATCAGGGAGCTACCCACCCCCCTCCCCCGCCGACTAGCCATAACCCCTCCTCGGCCAGCCACGCGCCCGCACCCCACGCCCGGCCCGTTCCCCACGGCGGTAGACCCCCGTCCCAACCCCCTCTACTCGCTCCAGCTCCCCCTTGACCATACCAGCAGCAACCCACCCTAACCACCCACACTGAATCAAAAAGAAACAAGAGCAAAGAACCCCCGCCCTCAAAATGTAACACACCAACAGCAATCCCCGACCACCCACCCCGACCCTCAATTTGTGTCCAGCTTCTCGGCCTGAACAAAGGCCCACGCCTCCTCCGGAGACTCAAAATAATGGTGCCGGTCTTGTAGGTGACCCACAGTCGCGCCGGCTGCAGCATGCCAAACTTCACCCCCTTCCTGTGCAGCACCGCCTTCGCCCGGTTGTACCCGGCCCTCTTCTTCGCCACCTCCGCACTCCAGTCCTGATATATTCGAACATCCGCGTTCTCCCACCTGCTGCTCCTCCGTTTCTTGGCCCACTTGAGCACACACTCCCGATCAGTGAGCCGATGAAACCGCACCAGCACCGCCCGCGGCGGCTCGTTAGCCTTGGGCCTCCTCGCCAACACTCTATGGGCCCCTTCCAGCTCCAGGGACCCCTGGAAGGACCCCGCTCCCATCAGCAAGTTTAACATGGTGACCACATAGGCCCCCACGTCCGACCCCTCCAGCCCCTCCGGGAGGCCCAGGATCCGCAGATTCTTCCGCCTCGACCGATTCTCCATCTCCTCGAACCGTTCCTGCCATTTCTTGTGGAGCGCCTCGTGCGCCTCCAGCTTTACCGCTAGGCCCAAGATCTCGTCCTTGTTATCGGAGATCTTTTGTCGGACCTCGCGGATCGCCACTCCCTGGGCCGTCTGGGTCTCCAGCAGCTTATCAATAGAAGCCTTCATTGGCTCCAGCAGGTCCGCTTTGAGCTCCCTGAAGCAGCGCTGGATAACCTCCTGCTGCTCCTGCGCCCACTGCATCCACGCTGCCTGGTCCCCTCCCGCCGCCATCTTGCACTTCTTCCCTCGCACTTTCTTTGGGTTCACCGCCACTTTTTTAGTTGCCCCGCTCCTGGTCCAAGCCAGACACTGTCGGGGGAATGTTGCAGTCTTCTTCCCACACCGGGAAATGTTGAAAAAATGCCGTTGGGGGCCCTGAAAAGAGCCCAAAAGTCCGTTCCAAGTGGGAGCTGCCAAACGTGCGACTTAGCTCTGCATAGCCTCAATCGGAAGTCTCGGAAAGAGCACCCTACTTAAGCCCCGCACCTCTATCCTATCCCCGTAACCCAGGAACCACACCTAACATTTTTTTGGACATTAAGGGCAATTTAACATGGCCAATCCACCTAACCTACACATCTTTGGGCTGTGGGAGGAAACTGGGGCACCCGGAGGAAACCCATGCAAACACAAGGAGAATGTGCAGACTCCGCACAGACAGTGACCCAGCAGGGAATCGAACCTGGGACGCTGGAGCTGTGAAGCAACTGTGCTACCCACTGTGCTACCGTGCTGCCCAAAATGGAGGACATTCAAAGAGATTTTTCACAGTGCTCAGAAAAAGCATATGTTAGTGAAAATGACTGGAGGAAAAGGGATATTCAGCTATGGATATCTAAGGAAATAAAGGAGGGTATCAAATTGAAAGAAAAGGCATACAAAATGGCAAAGATTCGTGGAAAACTAGATGATTGGGAAATCTTTAAAGGTCCACAGAAAGCTACTAAAAAAGTTAGAAAGAAAAGTAAGATTGATTATGAGAGTAAACTACCTCAGAATATTAAAACAGATAGCAAAAGTTTCTACAAATACATAAAATAAAAAAGAGTAGCTAAGTTAAACACTGGTCCTTTAGAGGATGAGAAGGGAGATTTAATAATGGGAAATGAGGAAATGGCCGAGGCATTGAACAGGTGTTTTGTGTCGGTCAACACAGTGGAAGACAAAAATAACATGTCAATAATTGTTGGCAAGGAGGCTACGGCAGGTGAAGACCTAGAAATGACCATTATCACTCAGGAGGTAGTGTTCAGCAAGCTAATGGGGCTAAAAGAAGACAAGTGTCCTGGCCCTGATGGAATGCATCCCAGGGTACTAAAAGAGGTGGCGGGGGAAATAGCAAATGCGCTTGTGGTAATTTACCAAAATTTGCTGGACTCTGGGGCGGTTCCGGCAGATTGGAAAACAAATGTGATGCCACTGTTCAAAGGAGGAGATAGATAAATGGCGGGTAACTGTAGGCTGGTTAGCTTAACTTCTGTAGTAGGGTAAATGCTTGAATCTATCGTTAAGGAAGAAATAGCGAGACACCTGGATAGAAATTGTCCCATTCGGCAGATGGAGTATGGGTTCATGAAAGGCAGGTCATTTTTAACTAATTTAGTGGAATTCTCTGAGGACATTACGAGCGTGGTGGACAAGGGGGAACCCGTGGATATGGTGTATCTGGATTTCTAAAAGGCATTCGACAAGGTGCCGCACAAAAGACTGCTGCATAAGATAAAGGTGCATGGTGTTACGGGTAATGTATTAGCATGGATATCGTCACACTCCAGCGCCTGTTCAAGTACAATGAGGGAGAATTCGAAGTGTCTAAATTCCCTAACAGTACGTCTTTCGGGACATGTGGGAGGAAACTGGAGCACCCGGAGGAAACCCAAGCAGACACGGGGAGAATGTGCAGACTCCGCACAGACAGTGACCCAAGCCGGGAATCGAACCTGGGATCCTGATGCTGTGAAGCAACAGTGTTAATCACTAAATAACTATTATTTAAATTGTAAAAAATTGCAGCATGCTGCTGTGCAGAGGGACCTGGATGTTAGACGTTTTAGTTGCTGTGCTATGAAGAGTCTAAAGTTCTGTTCCTTTTTCACAAACACACATTTATTTCCTTCCAACAGCCTTTGCACAAAACTCTAACTATACATCACCTGACAGAGGCCACCTGAAGCCCCTTTACATATCAGTGTCAATTCATGGATACTTAACATAAATGAGACAACTAATTGCAATGTCTCTTAACCAATTACTTAACAGTCTCCCCTTCCTTGGAGAAAAAAATAATTAGGTGAAAACAAAATTTCAAGAAACTCAAAAACACACACATGATTTCCCCCCCTTTTTTTTGTTTGGACGAGAAAGAAAGAAAAAGTCACAGAAACAAGCGCCCTTCATTAAAAATATCCAAAAGTTTCTGTGAACTCGCTCCTCTTTTCGTAAAACAGTCTGACAGTTGATAGCTCCTGTCGACCCATTTAATTTTTGTTATTTCCCCTCTGTCCAACATCTGCTTCAAACTTGCGATGTCTATCCGTAACCTCTTTTCATTGACACTTTTTGTAGTGTGCACATTTATTGTCAATGTGACAGTCAATAGGTATATTACCCAAATCCCCTAATCCCAAAATTTCAGTCAATATCATACTTATATAAAAAGCCATATCCACCGGCTATACAAGGCTTAACGTCTCAGCAGCCAAAGTTGCTTTTTACCACTCTCCTTATTTTCTTTGTTTCCCACACAAGTGGGCAACATTTACCATTGTTCCCCAAAAGGAAAATTATAAAACCTCTTGCGCTTGAAACCCCATCACATAAATTTGCGTAGGACGCATCACTATAAACTATGAGTTTCAAGTGCTTAAGGTCACCTAAAACCGGGAACTTCAAAACACACTCCTGCATTTTTAGTTTGGCCAACGCTTTATTTGCTCTTATTATATCTTCCACTTTGGGATCATTCATTTTTGTACTCAACTCTAAGACATCAAAACTCACATCCGGTCTAGTCTGTCTACCTAACCAGTTCAGTTGCCCAATTAAACTTTGCAGTTACTCTTTTTCTATTTGAGACCATTGCGTCTTTTTGTGAAACTCGACCACGACTAATTGCTATTGGGGTGATGCTTTCCAAATAAGACTGCTGACGTAAAGTTGCCCCTAACTTAGTCTGTCCAATTTCCAGTCCAATATATTTAAATGCACCGGAAGCCTAACTTCCAACCCTGAATTCTTTCCTCAAACCAGAGATTACAATAGCTTCAAAATCACTAGTCCCACCCCACAAAAAATCATCGACATGCATCATAAAAATGCCAGAAAGATTTCCTTTTTGGTGCCAGTAAAACATTGCAGGATCTGCTTTCAACTGGCAACAGCCTAACTTTAACAAAACTGACCTTACCGAAAAATACCAGACTCTAGATGCATCATTTAATCCATATACACATTTGTTCAACTTCCAGAGTACCCCTTCTGTGTTAGCTGCTTCTTTAGGAGGACGGAGAAAAATGTCTCTCTGAAGCTGATGCCCCTGCAAAAAGGTAGTTTTTATATCTATAGATTTGCATTCCCATGCCTTTGTGGCTAATAGAGCCAAGAAGATCTTTAAAATAACCTTTCCTGCTGTAGGTGAATCTACCCTTAAATCCTGATCTTCTAAGTTTTCTTCAAATCCCCTTGCCACAAGCCTGGCCTTTGCCTTATAAGTTCCATCCGGAAGAACCTTTTCCGTGCAAATCCATCTGCGGGATAGAGCTCTTTGTCCCCTATCCGGTACTTCCGTGTATACCCCAAATTCACTCCAACTATGCAATTCTTGCTGTTTAGCTTCTTTCATAAATTTTTCATCTAATTTATTTGAAGCCACCAAAATCTCACGTGCATGTGGGCTTCTACTCCTATTAGTGTTCGTAGTCTTACTCATGTTCCGAGATCTTGACAAACTACGTTTTCCCGTGTTAGGGAACTGGAGCTGAAGATGGATGAACTTCGGATCATCCGGGAGGCAGAGGGGGTAATTGAGAAGAGTTACAGGGAGGTAACCACACCCAAGGTACAGGACAAGAATAGCTGGGTTACAGTCAGGGGGGAAAAAAACAAACAGGCAGACAGTGCAGGGATCCCTCGTGGCCGTTCCCCTTCAAAACAAGTATACCGTTTTGGATGCTGTTGGGGGGGGATGACCTACCGGGGGAAGGCCCTAGCGGCCAGGTCTCTGGCACTGAGTCTGGCTCTGGGGCTCGGAAGGGAAGGGGGGAGAATAGAAAAGCAATAGTTGTAGGAGATTCAATGGTTAGGGGAATAGATAGGAGATTCTGTGGTCGCGAGCGAGACTCCCGGAAGGTATGTTGCCTCCCGGGTGCCAGGGCCAGGGATGTCTCGGATCGTGTCTTCAGGATCCTTAAGGGGGAGGGGGAGCAGCCAGAAGTCATGGTGCACATTGGTACCAACGACATAGGTAGGAAAAGGGGTGTGGAGGTAATAAACAAGTTTAGGGAGTTAGGCTGGAAGTTAAAAGCCAGGACAGACAAAGTTGTCATCTCTGGTTTGTTGCCGGTGCCACATGATAGCAAGGCTAGGAATAGGGAGAGAGTGCAGCTGAACACGTGGCTGCAGGAATGGTGTAGGAGGGAGGGCTTCAGGTATTTGGATAATTGGAGCGTATTCTGGGGAAGGTGGGACCTGTACAAGCAGGACGGGTTGCATCTGAACCAGAGGGGCACCAATATCCTGGGAGGGAGGTTTTCTAGTACTCTTCGGGAGGGTTTAAACTAATTTGGCAGGGGAATGGGAACCGGATTTGTAGTCCAGCAACTAAGGTAGCCGATATTCAGGACGCCAAAGCGTGTAATGAGGCAGTGGGGAAGGGAACACTGACAAAGGAGGGTACTTGCAGGCACGTAGATGGGTTGAAGTGTGTGTACTTCAACGCAAGAAGCATCAGGAATAAGGTGGGTGAACGTAAGGCATGGATCGGTACTTGGGACTACGATGTGGTGGCCATCACGGAAACTTGGATAGAAGAGGGGCAGAAATGGTTGTTGGAGGTCCCTGGTTATAGATGTTTCAAAAAGATTAGGGAGGGTGGTAAAAGAGGTGGGGGGGTGGCATTGTTAATTAGAGATAGTATAACAGCTGTAGAAAGGCAGTTCAAGGAGTATCTGCCTACTGAGGTAGTATGGGTTGAAGTCAGAAATAGGAAAGGAGCAGTCACCTTGTTAGGAGTTTTCTATAGGCCCCCCAATAGTAGCAGAGATGTGGAGCAACAGATTGGGAAACAGATTTTGGAAAGGTGCAGAAGTCACAGGGTAGTAGTCATGGGTGACTTTAACTTCCCAAATATTGAGTGGAAACTCTTTAGATCAAATAGTTTGGATGGGGTGGTGTTTGTGCAGTGTGTCCAGGAAGCTTTTCTAACACCTGCCTTTGTCAGGGCTAAAAGGCTTGGAACAGACGAAGCCTGCGTGGAATATAAGGAAATATTGGTCAGAACATTGAATATAGGAGTTGGGACGTCTTGTTGAAGTTGTACAAGACATTGGTACGGCCACACTTGGAATACTGTGTGCAGTTCTGGTCACCCTATTATAGAAAGGATATTATTAAACTAGAAAGAGTGCAGAAAAGATTTACTAGGATGTTGCCGGGACTTGATGGTTTGAGTTATAAGGAGAGGCTGGATAGACTGGGACTTTTTTCCCTGGAGCGTAGGAGGCTTAGGGGTGATCTTATAGAGGTCTATAAAATAATGAGGGGCATAGATAAGGTAGATAGTCAACATCTTTTCCCAAAGGTAGGGGAGTCTAAAACTAGAGGGCATAGGTTTAAGGTGAGAGGGGAGAGATTCAGAAGGGCCCAGAGGGGCAATTTCTTCACTCAGAGGGTAGTGAGTGTCTGGAATGGGATGCCAGAGGTAGTAGTAGAAGCGGGTACAATTGTGTCTTTCAAAAAGCATTTAGATGGTTACATGGGTAAGATGGGTATAGAGGGTTATGGGCCAAGTGCGGGCAACTGGGACTAGCTTAATGGTAAAAAACTGGGCGGCATGGACTGGTTGGGCCGAAGGGCCTGTTTCCATGCTGTAAACTTCTATGATTCTATGATTCTATGAAAGTAGGAAGGAACTTAGGCAAGGAGTCAGGAGGGCTAGAAGGGGTCACGAAAAGTAATTGGCAAATAGGGTTAAGGAAAATCCCAAGGCTTTTTACACGTACATAAAAAACAAGAGGGTAGCCAGGGAAAGGGTTGGCCCACTGAAGGATAGGCAAGGGAATCTATGTGTGGAGCCAGAGGAAATGGGCGAGGTACTAAATGAATACTTTGCATCGGTATTCACCAAAGAGAAGGAATTGGTAGATGTTGAGTCTGGAGAAGGGGGTGTAGATAGCCTGGGTCACATTGTGATCCAAAAAGACGAGGTGTTGGGTGTCTTAAAAAATATTAAGGTAGATAAGTCCCCAGGGCCTGATGGGATCGACCCCAGAATACTGAAGGAGGCTGGAGAGGAAATTGCTGAGGCCTTGACAGAAATCTTTGGATCCTCACTGTCTTCAGGGGATGTCCCGGAGGACTGGAGAATAGCCAATGTTGTTCCTCTGTTTAAGAAGGGTAGCAAGGATAATCCCGGGATCTACAGGCCGGTGAGCCTTACTTCAGTGGTAGGGAAATTACTGGAGAGAATTCTTCGAGACAGGATCTACTCCCATTTGGAAGCAAATGGACGTATTAGTGAGAAGCAGCACGGTTTTGTGAAGGGGAGGTCGTGTCTCACTAACTTGATAGAGTTTTTTGAGGAGGTCACTAAGATGATTGATGCAGGCAGGGCAGTGGATGTTGTCTATATGGACTTCAGTAAGGCCTTTGACAAGGTCCCTCATGGTAGACTAGTACAAAAGGTGAAGTCACACGGGATCAGGGGTGAACTGGCAAGGTGGATACAGAACTGGCTAGGCCATAGAAGGCAGAGAGTAGCAATGGAAGGATGCTTTTCTCATTGGAGGGCTGTGACCAGTGGTGTTCCACAGGGATCAGTGCTGGGACCTTTGCTCTTTGTAGTATATATAAATGATTTGGAGGAAAATGTAACTGGTCTGATTAGTAAGTTTGCAGACGACACAAAGGTTGGTGGAATTGCGGATAGCGATGAGGACTGTCGGAGGATACAGCAGGATTTAGATTGTCTGGAGACTTGGGCGGAGAGATGGCAGATGGAGTTTATTCCGGACAAATGTGAGGTAATGCATTTTGGAAGGACTAACGCAGGTAGGGAATATACAGTGAATGGTAGAACCCTCAAGAGTATTGAAAGTCAAAGAGATCTAGGAGTACAGGTCCACAGGTCATTGAAAGGGGCAACACAGGTGGAGAAGGTAGTCAAGAAGGCATACGGCATGCTTGCCTTCATTAGCCGGGGCACTGAGTATAAGAATTGGCAAGTCATGTTGCAGCTGTATAGAACCTTAGTTAGGCCACACTTGGAGTATAGTGTTCAATTCTGGTCGCCACACTACCAGAAGGATGTGGAGGCTTTAGAGAGGGTGCAGAAGAGATTTACCAGAATGTTGCCTGGTATGGAGGGCATTAGCTATGAGGAGCGGTTGAATAAACTCGGTTTGTTCTCACTGGAACGAAGGAGGTTGAGGGGAGACCTGATAGAGGTATACAAAATTATGAGGGGCATAGACAGAGTGGATAGTCAGAGCTTTTCCCCAGGGTAGAGGGGTCAATTACTAGGGGGCATAGGTTTAAGGTGAGAGGGGCAAGGTTTAGAGTAGATGTACGAGGCAAGTTTTTTACGCAGAGGGTAGTGGGTGCCTGGAACTCGCTACCGGAGGAGGTGGTGGAAGCAGGGACGATAGTGACATTTAAGGGGCATCTTGACAAATACATGAATAGGATGGGAATAGAAGGATACGGACCCAGGAAGTGTAGAAGATTGTAGTTTAGTCGGGCAGCATGGTCGGCGCGGGCTTGGAGGGCCGAAGGGCCTGTTCCTGTGCTGTACATTTCTTTGTTCTTTGTTCTTTGTTCTAGTATGTAGATTGTCCGACCAGAGGAGGGGCAATATTGGATTTAGTACTTGGTAATGAACCAGGACAAGTGATAGATTTGTTAGTGGGGGAGCATTTTGGAGATAGTGACCACAATTCTGTGACTTTCACTTTAGTAATGGAGAGGGATAGGTGCGTGCAACAGGGCAAGGTTTACAATTGGGGGAAGGGTAAATACGATGTTGTCAGACAAGAATTGAAGTGCATAAGTTGGGAACATAGGCTGTCAGGGAAGGACACAAGTGAAATGTGGAACTTGTTCAAGGAACAGGTACTACGTGTCCTTGATATGTATGTCCCTGTCAGGCAGGGAAGAGATGGTCGAGTGAGGGAACCATGGTTGACAAGAGAGGTTGAATGTCTTGTTAAGAGGAAAAAGGAGACTTATGTAAGGCTGAGGAAACAAGGTTCAGACAGGGCTTTGGAGGGATACAAGATAGCCAGGAGGGAACTGAAGAAAGGGATTAGGAGAGCTAAGAGAGGGCATGAACAATCTTTGGCGGGTAGGATCAAGGAAAACCCCAAGGCCTTTTACACATATGTGAGAAATATGAGAATGACTAGAGCGAGGGTAGGTCCGATCAAGGACAGTAGCGGGAGATTGTGTATTGAGTCTGAAGAGATAGGAGCGGTCTTGAACGAGTACTTTTCTTCTGTATCTACAAATGAGAGGGGCGATATTGTTGGAGAGGACAATGTGAAACAGACTGGTAAGCTCGAGGAAATACTTGTTAGGAAGGAAGATGTGTTGGGCATTTTGACAAACTTGAGGATAGACAAGTCCCCCGGGCCTGACGGGAAATATCCAAGGATTCTATGGGAAGCAAGAGATGAAATTGCAGAGCCGTTGGCAATGATCTTTTCGTCCTCACTGTCAACAGGGGTGGTACCAGGGGATTGGAGAGTGGCGAATGTCGTGCCCCTGTTCAAAAAAGGGACTAGGGATAACCCTGGGAATTACAGGCCAGTTAGTCTTACTTCGGTGGTAGGCAAAGTAATGGAAAGGGTACTGAAGGATAGGATTTCTGAGCATCTGGAAAGACACTGCTTGATTAGGGATAGTCAGCACGGATGTGAGGGGTAGGTCTTGCCTTACAAATCTTATTGAATTCTTTGAGGAGGTGACCAAGCATGTGGATGAAGGTAAAGCAGTGGATGTAGTGTACATGGATTTTAGTAAAGCATTTGATAAGGTTCCCCATGGTAGGCTTCTGCAGAAAGTAAGGAGGCATGGGATAGTGGGAAATCTGGCCAGTTGGATAACAAACTGGCTACCCGATAGAAGTCAGAGAGTGGTGGTGGATGGCAAATATTCAGCCTGGATCCCAGTTACCAGTGGCGTACCGCAGGGATCAGTTCTGGGTCCTCTGCTGTTTGTGATTTTCATTAATGACTTGGATGAGGGAGTTGAAGGGTGGGTCAGTAAATTTGCAGACGATACGAAGATTGGTGGAGTTGTGGATAGTAAGGAGGGCTGTTGTCGGCTGCAAAGAGACATAGATAGGATGCAGAGCTGGGCTGAGAAGTGGCAGATGGAGTTTAACCCTGAAAAGTGTGAGGTTGTCCATTTTGGAAGGACAAATATGAATGCAGAATACAGGGTTAACGGTAGGGTTCTTGGCAATGTGGAGGAGCAGAGAGATCTTGGAGTCTATGTTCATACATCTTTGAAAGTTGCCACTCAAGTGGATGGAGCTGTGAAGAAGGCCTATGGTGTGCTCGCGTTCATTAACAGAGGGATTGAATTTAAGAGCCGTGAGGTGATGATGCAGCTGTACAAAACTTTGGTAAGGCCACATTTGGAGTACTGTGTACAGTTCTGGTCACCTCATTTTAGGAAGGATGTGGAAACTTTGGAAAAGGTGCAAAGAAGATTTACCAGGATGTTACCTTGAATGGAGAGTAGGTCTTACGAGGAAAGGTTGAGGGTGCTAGGCCTTTTCTCATTAGAACGGAGAAGGATGAGGGGCGACTTGATAGAGGTTTATAAGGTGATCAGGGGAATAGATAGAGTAGACAGTCAGAGTCTTTTTCCCCGGGTGGAACAAACCATTACAAGGGGACATAAATTTAAGGTGAAAGGTGGGAGATATAGGAGGGATATCAGAGGTAGGTTCTTTACCCAGAGAGTAGTGGGGGCATGGAATGCATTGCATGTGGAAGTAGTTGAGTCGGAAACATTAGGGACCTTCAAGCAGCTATTGGATAGGTACATGGATTACGGTAAAATGATATAGTGTAGATTTATTTGTTCTTAAGGGCAGCATGGTAGCATTGTGGATAGCCCAATTGCTTCACAGCTTCAGGGTCCCAGGTTCGATTCCGGCTTGGGTCACTGTCTGTGCGGAGTCTGCACGTCCTCCCCGTGTCTGCGTGGGTTTCCTCCGGGTGCTCCGGTTTCCTCCCACAATCCAAAGATGTGCAGGGTAGGTGGATTGGCCATGATAAATTGCCCTTAGTGTCCAAAATTGCCCTTGGTGTTGGGTGGAGGTGTTGAGTTTGGGTAGGGTGCTCTTTCCAAGAGCTGGTGCGGACTCAGGGGGCCGAATGGCCTCCTTCTGCACTGTAAATTCAATGATAATCTATGATTAATCTAGGACAAAGGTTCGGCACAACATCGTGGGCTGAAGGGCCTGTTCTGTGCTGTATTTTCTATGTTCTATGTACGTCCCCTCTCCCGCCTGGTATCTCGTTCTGTACTGCTACTGTTTGATCTTTCCCTTCTGCTGTGGGATGTCCTTTCAATAGTTCTCGACCTTTTCCTGCGGACGTGTTCACTATCCGATGTACTATCTGAATTGGCACTGCGTTTCTGTGCCCTCCATTTTTGGACTTCGTTTTCCCAATCCATTGTCTTGACTCCTTCCCCTGAATGCTGTACATTCAACCAATGTTTATACTTTCCAGTGGCCTTCCCTGCTCTACTAATAACAGTTGCATCCTTCCATTGACTAGACCCTTCAGGCAAGTATGTCACTTTTGTACCAACTTTTGGCAGTTGCCCTTTTGGAAAAATAGCCTGTTCTAATTCATCAGAAGTTACATAGAATTTACAGTGCAGAAGGAGGCCATTCGGCCCATCGAGACTGCACCAGCTCTTGGAAAGAGCACCCAACCCAAGGTCAACACCTCCACCCTATCCCCATAACCCAGTAACCCCACCCAACACTAAGGGCAATTTTGGACACTAAGGGCAATTTATCATGGCTAATCCACCTAACCTGCACATCTTTGGACTGTGGGAGGAAACCGGAGCACCCGGAGGAAACCCACGCACACACGCGGAGGATGTGCAGACTCCGCACAGACAGTGACCCAAGCCGGAATCGAACTTGGGACCCTGGAGCTGTGAAGCAATTGTGCTATCCACAATGCTACCGTGCTGCCCCAAGTGTTGCGTTCCTCCACAGAAACCCTGTCTATATCAGTTAATTGCTCCTCATAGTTCTGTAACACATGCGTACCAGATGACTCTGGTTCCTTGTCATGTCTCTCTGATCTGTCTAAATTTGAAAATTTGTAATCTGTACCCATTATCCTTGATGAATGGACCCTAACAGTTTGATTACCATGTTGCAAAATTATTGTTTTGCCATCTATGCCTATGATCTTCCCTGGGCCTTTCCATTCATTAGAATTGTCTCTCTTATAGTATACCATGTCTCCTTGCTGAAAAACGGCATCTGATGGCCGTACGTTATGTCTTAAAGCTCTGCGAATTCTTTCAGAGACTTCTGCTTCCAAAAAAGCTTTTCTACTACTATGTAATGCATTTAAATGTTCAGCAAAACCAGAGCTAATTGTAGTCCCCTCCCAAGCTGGAGGCTGGTCATCCAAAATGGACGGAATTTTAGGATTTCTACCAAACACTAATTGATAAGGACTATAGCCCCCAACCATCAGCAATGAATGCTTTGCATGTACTGCCCATGCTAAAGCTGAATTTAGCCTGCAATTTGGTCGATCTGCCAAAATTTTCCAAAGCATGTCATCGATGACAGCATGATTTCTTTCACAGACACCATTACTAAATGGGCTTTCTGCAGCCGTATTCATAACTCTGATATTCACGTTTTCACACATATCCCTAAACTCATCATTAGCAAATTCTCCCCCATTGTCCATAAGGAATTTTGCCGATGGACCCATTCCTGTCCCTATCCATTTTCTCACGATTTGATCCAGAATTACTCTCTTTTCTTTACTTCATACAATCGTTGATTGACTAAATCTGGTTGCTAAATCTACAAAATGCAAAATAAATATATTATTTGCTTTATCCCAGATTTTAAGGTCCATGGCCACAATGTCGTTAAAATCCCTGGCCAAAGGTAGGGTTACTGTCGGTCGTGCTGGTGTCCTTCTGTACTTCCTACAAACTTCACAGCGGTCACTAACCTGTTCTATCAGTTTAGTATAGTCGTCATCCCTTCCCCTGCATCCTTTAATACATTTTTCAGCCTCCGAGGAGATGGATGGGCAAATTGCCTATGCAGTTTCAATATCACAAGCTTTTTATCAGCTAAAGTCCCATTTTCAACTGCCATTAACACATCCTTAACCACTCTACTTGAAATATTATTTGTCAGTAATGGAATACAATAGTGTCCCGACTGTGTAAATTGTAAGTCCACTGTCTTTCCAAAAACTGTTGCCTTATCCTGTTCCACATCCAGTTTCATGTGTGCTTTCTTCATCGACGGTCTGCTCAGAAGCAAAGATATCTCACTTGATACAACATCCGTGCTAATGGAATTATTCACTCCGGCAATATTGCAAGGGATCACCACTCTTTTCAGCGACTTCAGAGTATTATCATCCCCAAATGTGAAACTTGTGGAACTTTCAAATTCCTTAACCTTGTTACGATTTTCAGCATTCAAAGAGTCCAGGTAACATTTTAACCAGTCAATTCCACACACAGTAAATGTACAGTCACTGTCCAATACAGCACAGTTGAAGGATTCTGCAACCAACACCCTCATTCGGGGCAGCACGGTAGCATTGTGGATAGCACAATTGCTTCACAGCTCCAGGGTCCCAGGTTCGATTCCGGCTTGGGTCACTGTCTGTGCGGAGTCTGCACGTCCTCCCTGTGTGTGCGTGGGTTTCCTCTGGGTGCTCCGGTTTCCTCCCACAGTCCAAAGATGTGCAGGTTAGGTGGATTGGCCGTGATAAATTGCCCTTAGTGTCCAAAATTGCCCTTAGTGTTGGGTGGGGTTGCTGGGATGTGGGGATAGGGTGGAGGTGTTGACCTTGGGTAGGGTGCGCTTTCCAGTAGCCGGTGCAGACTCGATGGGCCGGGTGGCCTCCTTCTGCACTGTGAATTCTATGATGATTACCGGCGTAAAACTGCTTGTCAATAGGACAATGCCTTCTTTCTGGTCACTATCTTTTTCCTCTTCTGACTCTTCCGTGTCATGTGTCGCTTCAAACACTCTATCATAACGAGTTGGACAGTTGAAAGCATAATGGTATTGAGAGTCACATCGAAAACATCGATTTATCATGCCCCGTGCATTTCTGGGGTTCGTCTTCCTATTGTAGGTTCTAACTGGGTTTCTGTCTTCATAATTTCCCTGTCTCAGTCTCCTTCTATAGTCTTGAGCCCTGTTCGTAGCCGTACAATTTCGCTATCCTGTTACTAGTGTATCTTCCATATTCTGCCTAATTGCAGGCTGACCTATTTGGGTCATCAGAGCCATCGGAATTGAATGTTTCCCCAGAAACTTTTGTAAAGCTTTCGTCATCTGTTCGAATAAGGTATCCTTATCAGTAAACTGAACTCCTGTCAAAACCAGGAGCCTATCCATGTTGCTCACTCTAGCACAGTCAAGTAATTTAAAGGCCAACACAGACTGTGGAAATTCCAGGTTGTATTTCTGCAGCCTTTTATATAGTCTGCCAAATTCCATTTTATAGTCTTCCATGGAGATATCCTCCATTTTCCGGAACTTATCAAAATCCGACCATGCTTCATACGCACTTAACAAGTCATCTTTCTTATAAATCTTATCCACATAATGTAATAAAGTCTCCAGACCTTCTTCTGAGTCTAACTCTTCCAATTCCAGCTCAGAAAGCACTTTGTTTCGGATTTTACTGCCATATGGTAGAGAAAGAGCCAATGCTATACCTTGTTTTCTCTTTCCCAAAGCAGTTACCTTAGTCCACATAACTACTGCACTTCTCCATTGGTCGTACGATTCCCTTTCAGAAAATAAGGGAGGATAGTCATATCCAAACATCTTTATCCTCGGTTCAGCCATATATCCCCTTTTCTTTTTTCTCACTCACTCCTTGGTTTGATCTGGGAAAGTTGTATCTTTCAACCCTTCACATTTACACAGCAACCATCCTCTGCTACCAATTGTTAGACGTTTTAGTTGCTGTGATATGAAGAGTCTAAAGTTCTGTTCCTTTTTCACAAACACACATTTATTTCCTTCCAACAGCCTTTGCACAAAACTCTAACTATACACCACCTGACAGAGGCCACCTGAAGCCCCTTTACATATCAGTGTCAATTAATGGATACTTAACATAAATGAGACAACTAATCTCTTAACCCATTGCTTAACACTGGATGTCCTTGTGCATGAATCGTAAAAAGTTGGTTTGCAGGTGCAGCAGGTAATTAAGAAGGCAAATGGAATTTTGTCCTTCATTGCTAGAGGGCTGGAGTTTAAAAACAGGGAGGTTATGTTGCAGCTGTATAGGGTGCTGGTGAGGCCACATCTGGAATACTGTGTACAGTTTTGGTCTCCTTCCTTGAGAAAGGACATACTGGCGCTGGAGGCTGTGCAGAGGAGATACACTAGGTTAATCCCCGAGCTGAAGGGATTGGATTACGAGGAGAGGTTGAGTAGACTAGGATTGTACTCGTTGGAATTCAGAATAATAAGATGGGGATCTTATAAAAACATATAAAATTATGAAGGGAATAGATAGGATAGATGCGGGCAGGTTGTTTCCACTGGCGGGTGAAAGCAGAACTAGGGGGCATAGCCTCAAAATAAGGGGAAGTAGATTTAGGACTGAGTTTAGGAAGAACTTCTTCACCCAAAGGGTCGTGAATCTGTGGAATTCCCTGCCCAGTGAAGCAGTTGAGGCTCCTTCATTAAATGTTTTTAAGGCAAAAGTCGATAGATTTTTGAACAGTAAAGGAATAAAAGGTTACGGCGTGGGCTGGTAAGTGGAGCTGAGTCCATGATCTCATTGAATGGCGGAGCAGGCTCGAGGGGCCAGATGGCCGACTCCTGCTCCTAGTTCTTATGTTCTTATGATACCCGCTTATTGTAGCCGTCAAGGTGATGGTCGCCCTGAACCTTTCCACATGGGGTCCTTCTAATCTAATCTCCAGTCCTCTGGGACCTCACCTGTAGCCAGTGAGGATACAAAGATTTCTGTCAAGGCCCCAGCAATTTCCTTCCTTGCCTCCCTCAGTATTCTGGGGTAGATCCCAACGGGCCCTTTTACATCCTTCTCTATCCCGCCTGAAACATCTAAATCCTGGAACATTTAGCTGCCAATCCTGTCCCTCCCTTAACCAAGTCTCTGTAATGGCAACAACATCATTAATCCAAACTCTAAGTTCATCTGCCTTACCTGTTTCACTTCTCGCTTTGAAACAAATGCTCTTCAGTCCACCAGTCACCACACCATGTTGTGTTCAGCAACATCTACCTGGCTGCTCTTCCTCTCAGTCTTACTGGCCCTGGTCTCTAGTTCCCCCTCAATAATTTCACCATCTGACCTATTGCTCTGGTTCCCATCCCCTGCCACACGAGGTTAAACCCCCCACCCCCACACTCCTGTGAATTTAAAATGTAACCCGTCCTTCTTGTACAGGTCTCATCTTCCCCAGGACAGATATCTGAAACAGCCCCATCTATACCAGCTGCTTATCCATGTATTGAGCTGTACTACCTTCCTATTTCAAGCCTCACTACCGCGATTACAACCCTAGGGGTCCGTTTTTTTAACTTTCTACCTAACTCCCTGAACTCCTGCTGCAGGATCTCGTCACTCTTCCTCCCTATGTCGTTAGTACCAATGTGTACCACGACCTCTGGCTGTTCACCTTCCCTCTTCTGAATGCCCCTTGCCCCTTCAGAGACCTTGGCACCTGTTGCGACCATCAATTCACTCGGGACGGGAGTAGAAGTAAACTGTGGCTTTAATCAACTTAGAACAGTGCCTGCCTGCGACTGATCCAATACTGAGAACCGCCTACAGGTCGACTGCTCTTTATACCTCCCTTCAAGGGGAGGAGCCATGGGCGGAGCCCATACAGGCCCCAACATGTTCCCCTATGGATAATGCCATATAAAGGCCCATAGGAGGAGCCCACAAGGGCAACAGCATAGCACAGATACAAATACAAGGGCAACAGATACAAATACAATGGTGGATTATTGGCATAATACATTCACCACATTCACCCACTGTTATAAAAATGAAGTCCAGCGGGGGTGACGGGTTCATAAGTTCAGCCGGTCCGGCGCATGGATTGTGCACTGTGATCGCCAAAGCTCTGGCGTTGTTGCTGGCCCGGGTGTCGAGCTCATCCGTGCTGGCATCGGTAGTGAGGTCGCCGGTGTGGGTACAGACATGGACTCCGGGAGCGTCTCTTCTGGAGCTTCATTCCTGTGGATCGGTGAAGGGGGGATGGCGGGAGGGAGCGGGGGAGCCATATAGGGGCGGGGGCGCTGGTCATGGTAGGTTGGGCGGGATATGGTGGGGGGGAGCGGTGGTGGTGGAACCGGCAGGCGCCAGGTCCCGGAGGGAGACCGTATCCTGTCGGCCATCGGAGTGTTCGATATAAGCGTACTGGGGGTTGGAGTGTAGGAGCTGGACCCTCTCTACCAGAGGATCGGACTTATGGCTCCTGACATGTTTTCTGAGTAGGACGGGCCCCGGTGTCTTCAGCCAGGACGGAAGCGAGGCCCCTGAGGTGGATCTCCTGGGGAAAACAAATAGACGGTCATGAGGGGTCTCGGTTGTGGCCGTGCAAAGTAGGGACCTAATAGAGTGGAGCGCATCGAGAGGACCTCCTGGCAGTGAGAAACTGGGAGATTCCTGGACCTCACAGTCAGTAGGACTGTCTTCCAGACTGTCATGTTCTCCCTCTCCACCTGCCCGTTTCCCCTGGGGTTATAACTGGTAGTCCTGCTCGAGGCGATGCCCTTACTGAGCAGGTACTGATGCAGTTCGTCGCTCATGAACGACGAGCCCCGGTCACTGTGGACATAATTGGGGAAACCAAACAGGGTGAAGACACTATGTAGGGCTTTAATGACGGTGGACGTGGTCATGTCAGGGCAAGGGATTGCAAAGGGGAAGCAAGAGAGCTCATCAACAATGTTGAGGACATATGTATTGCGGTTATTGGAGGGGAGGAGCCCTTTGAAATCGACACTGAGGCGCTCAAAGGGCCGGGATGCCTTCACAAGGTGGGCCTTATCTGGTCGATAGAAGTGCGGTTTACACTCTGCACAGATCTGGCAGTCCCTGGTCATAGCTCTGACCTCCTCGGTGGAGTAGGGCAGGTTGCGGGCTTTGATATAGTGGATAAGCCGGGTGACCCCCGGGTGGCAGAGATCATCGTGGATAGCCCATAGTCGATCATCTTGCGCGCTGGCGCATGTGCCGCAGGACAGGACATCTGGGGGCTCATTGAGCTTCCCAGGACGATATACTATATAGTAATTATAGGTGGAGAGTTCGATCCTCCACCTCAAGATCTTATCGTTCTTGATCTTGCCCCGCTGCGTATTATCGAACATGAAGGCTACCGATCGTTGGTCGGTGACGAGGGTAAACCTCCTACCAGCGAGGTAGTGCCTCCAGTGCCGTATGGTTTCCACAATGGCTTGGGCCTCTTTTTCGACTGAGGAGTGCCGAATTTCGGAGGTGGTGAGGGTGAGCGAAAAAAACGCTACCAGTCTGCCTGCTTGAGGGTAGCGGCGAGGGCGACCTCTGATGCGTCGCTCTCCACCTGGAAAGGGACGGACTCATCCATCGCGCGCATGACGGCTTTGGCAATGTCCGCCTTGATGCAGCTGAAGGCCTGGCGGGCCTCAGTCACCAGTGGGAAGATGGTGGCCTTGATTAGTGGGCGGGCTTTGTCCGCATAGTTGGGGACCCACTGGGCATAATATGAAAAGAACCCGAGGCACCTTTTCAGGGCCTTGGGGCAGTGGGGGAGGGGGAGTTGCAGGAGGGGGGGCGCATACAGTCGGGGTCGGGTCCTAGAACCCCGTTTTCCATGACGTAGCCGAGGATGACTAGTCTGGTCGTGCGGAAAACGCATTTCTCCTTGTTGTACGTGAGGTTTAGGGTTTGGGCGGTTTGGAGAAATCTGTGGAGGTTGGCATCGTGGTCCTGCTGATCATGGCCGCAGATGGTGACATTGTCCAAGTACGGAAATGTGGCCCGGAGCCCGTACCGGTCCACCATTCGGTCCATTGTTCTTTGGAACACTGAGACCCCGTTTGTGACGCCAAAGGGGACCCGGAGGAAGTGGAAAAGGAGGCCGTCTGCCTCAAAAGCCGTGTAGTGGCGGTCCTACGGGCGGATTGGGAACTGGTGGTATGCAGACTTCAGATCCACCGTGGAGAACACGCGGTAGTGTGCGATCTGGTTTACCATGTCTGCAATCCGGGGAAAGGGGCACGCATCGAGTTGCGTGTACCGGTTTATGGTTTGGCTGTAATCTACAACCACCCGGTTCTTTTCCCCGGTCTTGACGACCACCACCTGAGCTCTCCAGGGGCTATTGCTGCCTCGATGACTCCCTCCCGCAAGAGTCGCTGGACCTCGGACCTGATAAAAGTCCTGTCCTGGATGCTATACCGCCTGCTTCTTGTGGCGACTGGTTTGCAGACGGCGGTGAGGTTTGTGAAGAGTGCGGGAGGGTCGACTTTTAGGGTTGCAAGGCTGCATATGGTGAGTGGGGGTAGGGGCCCCCGAACTTCAGGGTTAGGCTCCTGAGGTTGCATTGGAAATCTAGTCCCAATAGGAGGAGCGCAGAGGTCTGGGAGCACATATAATTTAAAATTGGCGTACTCGGCGCCCTGTGTTGCTAGGGTTGCAGTAGTGCAACCTCGGATTTGTGCCGAGTGCGGCCCAGAGGCGAGAAAGATGACTTGGTGCGCCGGGAAAATTGGGAGCGAGCAGTGTCTTACCATGTCCGAGTAAATGAAGCTCTCTGTGCTCCCGGAGCCGAAAAGGCAAGGCGTCTCGTGCCCGTTTGCCCGGACGGTCATCATAGAGCTCCGGAGGTGCTTGGGTCGGGACTGGTCCAGGGTGACCACGCCGAGTTGCGGGTAGCCGGCGTGGTCGGAGGTGCTGGGGCGGCTCCGTGATGGCTGCCCTTGTTGATCGTACGCGTCGAGCGGTGTAACAGATGGCGGCCAAGATGGTGGCCCCCGTTGGTCGAGCGTGGCGGGTGGTGAGGAAGATGCTGTCCAAGATGGCGGCCCCCATGGATCGCACGTGGCTGGCCGCGTGGGGGAGGATGGCCAAAATGGCAGGCCCTGTGAGTCGCACGTGCTGTAAGGGCTGGAAGATGGCTGCCCCCAAGGATAGAACGAGGCTGATGACGCGTCTACAGGGGCCGGAGTCGGCAGACACGCTGCCACACTGCGGGGCCTGCGGGCCTGTGAGTCTGAGGATCGGGCCTGTGAGTTAGAGTTCTTGGACTTGGCCAGGAAAACTTTGGCGAAATGTCCTTTTCTCCCGCAGCTGCTGCAGTTCGCGTTACGGGCCGGGCAGTGCTGCCGGGGGTGTTGGGACTGGCCGCAGAAATAGCAGGGTAGCCGCCCCATGGTGGGCGGGCGGCCGCGCGGCACAGGCCTGGGGTAGTCTTTGGTCGGGGGTCCACGAGGGGGTCGCGGGGTCAGCCGGGAACGCGTTAAGGCTCTGGAACACTATTTCCAGAGAGGAGGCTAACTGTACCATCTGATCCAGGTCCAGGATCCCCTTTTCGAGTAGGCGCTGTCTCACATAGTTGGACCGGACTCCCACCACGTAGACGTCTCGGATGGCGAGTTCCATATGTTGAGTGGCCGTAACGGCCTGGTAGTTGCAGCTGCATGCGAGGGCTTTGAGGTCGCGTAGGCAGTCTTCTAGCGATTCCCCGGGGTGCGGGCGCCGATTGGTGAGGATGTGTCACGCGTAGACCTCGTTCACGGGCCGTACATAGAGTATTTCGAGCATCACGAGGGCGTCTGGGTAGGAGGAGGCCTCGTCAAGTTGAACAGAGATTCGATGGCTCACCCGTGCATGGAGGAGGCTCAACCTCTGTTCGTCGGTGACGGACGTCGTGGAGGAGGCTGCGAGATAGGCCTTGAAGCAGCGGAGCCAGTGCGAAAAAAATTATTTCGCCTCCACAGCCAGCGGATCGAGTTCCAGTCCATCAGGTTTGAGGGCCGATTCCACAGTTCCATTTAAGTTGATTAAATTGATGCGACCATCAATTCACTCGAGACGGGAGTAGAAGTAAATGTGGCTTTAATCAACTTAGAACAGTGCCTGCCTGCGACTGATCCAATACTGAGAACCACCTACAGGTCGACTGCTCTTTGTACCTCCCTTCAAGTGGAGGAGCCATGGGCGGAGCCCATACAGGCCCCAACATGTTCCCCTATGGATAATGCCACACAATGGCCCACAGGAGGAGCCCACAAGGGCCACAGCATAGCACAGATACAAATACAAGGGCAACAGCACAGATACAAATACAATGGTGGATTATTGGCATAATACATTCACCACAGCACCAGGGAGGCAACACACCATCCTGGAGTCTCTTTGACAGCTACAGAGTCGCCTATTTGTACCCCTGACTACAAGGTCCCCTATAACTATCGCTCTTCTGCGCTTTGTCCCTCCCCTGCTGAGTAACAGAGCCAGTTGTGGTGCCACCGCTCTGGCTGCTGTTGCTGTTTTCCCCTGATAGGCCAGCCCCCTGAACAGTATCCAATATGGTACACCTGTTAGAGAGGAGGACAGTCGGGGAACTTCCGGTGGCGGCCATGAAGTTAGTTGTCCCATATGTGGTAGCTCCCGCTTGTGGCGGTCTTTTTGTGGCCTTTTCCCCAATTTGCAGTTGGAATTGTGAAGGGAAAAGGTGTAGGAGTGTGAGAAGAAGAAATTGACCTCCTATTTTATGGAGCTGAGGACCAGAAGTGCCTGAAAAAGAGGAAATCAGTTGGTTGGAGCAGGTGTGGTGCTGACAATGCACGCGGAGATGGCGGACGGGCAGGGAATGACCCTGCCGGCTCAGTGGCCGATGGAGGAGTTGGTGAGCATCTTGAACGACAAGTTCACCCAACAATGGAAGGAAAGTTTGGAGGACCTGGTCCGGGCGGTGGACTCGATCAAGGCGGTGGTCGACCGTGTGGAGACGAGATAGGCAGCCCAGGGACAGGCGATCCAGAGGTTGGAGGAGCTGGTGGGGGAGCATGAGGAACAGTCCACCTCAATGGCAGCGGAGATGGGACTGATGAGAGTCCAGCAGAAGCGATTGCAGGAGGTGGAGGATCTGGAGAACCGGTCTCCATAACATTCGGATCGTGGGTCTGTCGGAGGGTAGTGAAGGAGCGGATGCTGGTGCGTACGTGAGGAAGGTGCTTGAGAAGCTGCTTGGGGAAGGTGCGTTTGACCGGCCGTTGGGAGTTGGATCGAGCCCACAGGGTGCTGATGCGCAAACCGCAGGGGGGTGAGCTGCCGAGGGCGATGGTGCTGCAGTTGCATTGGTTCCTTTATGAGGACCGTGTCATGAGGTGGGCCAGGCAGACGAGGCATTGTGCCTGGGAAGGTGGCGAGATCCGTGTATACCAAGACCGGTGCAGAGCTGACTAAGAGGAGGGCGAGCTTCAACAAGGTCAAGGCAGTCCCATACAAGAATGGCGTAAAGTTCGGACTACTATACCCGGCTCGCCTATGAACTAAGAACAAAGAACATAGAAAATTACAGCACAGGAACTTCTATTTTCCAAGGATCTACTTCCCTCTGTTCCCCGCCTGTTCATATATCTGTCTACATGCATCTTGAATGATGCTATCGTGCCCACCTCTACCACCTCCGCTGGCAAAGCGTTCCAGGCACCCACCACCCTCTGCGTATGAAACTTTCCACACACATCTCCCTTAAACTTTCCCCCTCTCACCTTGAAATCGTGACCCCTTGTAATTGACACCCCCACTCTTGGAAAAAGCTTGTTGCTATCCACCCTGTCCATACCTCTCATAATTTTGTAGACCTCAATCAGGTCCCCCCTCAACCTCCGTCATTCCAACGAAAACAATCCTAATCTACTCAACCTTTCTTCATAGCGAGCACCCTCCATACCAGGCAACATCCTGGTGAACCTCCTCTGCACCCTCTCTAAAGCATCCACATCCTTCTGGTAATGTGGCGACCAGAACTGCACGCAGTATTCCAAATGTGGCCTAACCAAAGTCCTATACAACTGTAACATGACCTGCCGACTCTTGTACTCAATACTCCGTCCGATGAAGGCAGGCATGCTGTATGCCTTCTTGACCACTATCGACCTGCGTTGCCACCTTCAGGGTACAATGGACCTGAACTCCCAGATATCTCTGTACATCAATTTTCCCCAGGACTCTTCCATTGACCGTATAGTCCGCTCTTGAATTAGATCATCCAAAATGCATCACCTCGAATTTGCCTGGATTGAACTCCATCTACCATTTCTCTGCCCAACTCTCCAATCTATCTATATTTTGCTGTATTCTCTGACAGTCCTCCTCGCTATCTGCAACTCCACCAATCTTAGTATCATCTGCAAACTTGCTAATCAGACCACCTATACCTTCGTCCAGATCATTTATGTATATCACAAACAACAGTGGTCCAAGCACGGATCCCTGTGGAACACCACTAGTCACCTTTCTCCATTTTGAGACACTCCCTTCCACCACTACTCTCTGTCTCCTGTTGCCCAGCCAGTTCTTTATCCATCTAGCTAGTACACCCTGAACCCCATACGACTTCACTTTTTCCAATAACCTGCCATGGGAAACTTTATCAAACGGCTTACTGAAGTCCGTGTATATGAAATGAAAATCGCTTATTGTCACGAGTAGGCTTCAATGAAGTTACTGTGAAAAGCCTCTAGTCGCCACATTCCGGCGCCTGTTCGGGGAGGCTGGTACGGGAATTGAACCATGCTGCTGGCCTGCCTTGGTCTGCTTTAAAAGCCAGTGATTTAGCCCAGTGAGCTAAACCAGCCCCTATATGACATCTACAGCCCTTCCCTCATCAATTAACTTTGTCACTTCCTCAAAGAATTCTATTAGGTTTGTAAGACATGACCTTCCCTGCACAAAACCATGCTGCCTATCACTGATAAGTCTATTTTCTTCGAAATGTGAATAGATCCTATCCCTCAGTATCTTCTCCAACAGTTTGCCGACCACTGATGTCAAGCTCACAGGTCTATAATTCCCTGGATTATCCCTGCTACAGTTCTTCAACAAAGGGACAATATTAGCAATTCTCCAGTCCTCCGGGACCTCACCTATGCTCAAAGGTGCTGCAAAGATATCTGTTAAGACCCCAGCTATTTCGTCCCTCGCTTCCCTCAGTAATTTGGGATAGATCCCATCTGGACCTGGGGACTTGTCCACCTTAATGCCTTTTAGAATACCCAAAGCTTCCCCCTTCCTTATGCCGACTTGACCTAGAGTATTTAAACATCCATCCCTAGCCTCAACATCCGTCGTGTCCCTCTCCTTGGTGAATACCGATGCAAAGTACTCATTAAGAATCTCACCCATTTCCTCTGACTCCACGCATAAATTCCCTCTTTTGTCTTTGAGTGGGCCAATCCTTTCTCTAGTTACCCTCTTGCTCCTCATATACGAATAAAAGGCTTTGGGATTTTCCTTAACCCTGTTTGCCAAAAATATTTCATGACCCCTTTTAGCCCTCTTTATTGCACGTTTGAGATTTGTCCTACTTTCCCGATATTCCTCTAAAGCTTCATCAGTTTTAAGTCGCCTAGATCTTATGTATGCTTCCTTTTTCATCTTAGCTAGTCTGACAATTCCACCCGTCATCCATGGTTCCCTAATCTTGCCATTTCTATCCCTCATTTTCACAGGGACATGTCTGTCCTGCACTCTAATCAACCTTTCCTTAAAAGGCTCCCACATTTCAAATCTGGACTTACCCTTAAACAGCTGCTCCCAGTCCACATTCCCTAGCTCCTGCCGAATTTTGTTATACTTGGCCTTTCCCCAATTTAGCACTCTTTCTTTAGGACCACTCTCGTCTTTGTCCATGAGTATTCTAAAACTTGCGGAATTGTGATCGCTATTCCCAAAGTAATCACTGACTGAAACTTCAACCACCTGGCCGGGATCATTCCCCAATACCAGGTCCAGTATGGCCCCATCCCGAGTTGGACTATTTACATACTGCTCTAAAAAACTCTCCTGGGTGCTCCTTACAAATTCTGCTCCATCTACGTCTCCAACACTACATGAGTCCCATTCAATGTTGGGGAAGTTAAAATCTCCCATCACGACCACCCTATTGCTCCTACATTTTTCTATAATCTGTCTACATATTTGTACCTCTACTTCACACTCGCTTTTGGGAGGCCTGTAGTAAAGTCCCAACAATGTTACTGCACCCTTCCTATTTCTTAGCTCTACCCATATTGCCTCAGTGCTCGAATCCTCCATCGTGCCCTCCTTAATCATAGCTGTGATATCATCTCTGACCAGTAATCCAACTCTTCCACCCCTTTTACCTCCCTCTCTATCCCTCCTGAAGCATCTATACCCTGGGATATTTAGTTGCCAGTCTTGCCCTTCCCTCAACCAAGTCTCAGTAATACCAATAACATCATATTCCCAGGTACTAATCCAAGCCCTAAGTTCATCTGCCTTAACTGCTACACTTCTCGCATTGAAACAAATGCACCTCAGACCACCTGTCCCTTTGCGTTCATCATCTCTTCCCTGTCTACTCTTCCCCTCAGTCACATTGAGTTTATTATCTCGTACCTTACTGGCTTTAGTTGCTACCTCTTTACTGACCTCTAACTTCCTAATCTGGTTCCCACCCCCCTGCCACATTAGTTTAAAACCTCCCCAACAGTGTTAGCAAAAGCACCCCGTAGAACATTGGTTCCAGTCCTGCCCAGGTGTAGACCTTCTGATTTGTAATGGTCCCACCGCCCCCAGAACCGGTTCCAATGTCCCAAAAATCTGAACCCCTCCCTCCTGCACCATCTCTCAAGCCACGTATTAATTCTGACTATTCTTGAATTTCTACTCTGTCTCGTGGCACTGGTAGCAATGCTGAGATTACTACCTTTGAGGACCTACTTTTTAAACTTATCACCTAACTCCCTAAATTCTGAATGTAGGACCTCATCTCGTTTTTTACCTATATCATTGGTGCCTATATGCACCATGACAACTGGCTGTTCACCCTCCCCCTACAGTATGTCCTGCAGCCGATCTGAGACATCCCTGACCCGTGCACCCGGGAGGCAACATACCATTCGGGAGTCTCGTTTTTGACCACAGAAACGCCTGTCTACTCCCCTTATGTTTGAATCCCCTATGACTATAGCCCTGCCCATCTTTTTCCCACCCTTCTGTTCAGCAGAGCCAGCCACGGGGCCATGAACCTGGCTATTACTGCATTCCCCTGGTGAGTCATCTCCCCCAACAGTATCCAAAACGGTATCCCTGTTTTGGAGGGAGATGACCACAGGGGGCACCTGCACTGCCTTCCTGCTCTTTCTCTGCCTTTTGGTCACCCATTCCCTGTCTCCCTCACCAATCCTAATCTGCGGTATGACCAACTCACTGAACGTGCTATCCACGATTTCCTCAGCATCGCGGATGCTCCAAAGTGAGTCCATCCGCAGCTCCAGAGCCGGCATGCGGTATGGGTGACCTATGTGGGCGGAGAGCTATATTTTGACTCGTCGGAAGAGGCAGTGGAGTTCATGAGAGACAATGGGCTGGCTGGAGAAAGAGGACTTTGAACTTTGGTGGAGGAGATGTGAAGTTACTGTACGGTGGAAAAACTCTGTTTTTGGTGTTCGTTTCTTTTCTCGGTTTTTCGGCTTCAGGTTTGTTTACCGTTCTTTGTTAAGGGATGGGGGGGGGTGGGTTTCTGTGTTCGGGCCTGGGGAGGGATTGTTTGTTTCATTTCTTTCTTCTTTGATTGTTTGCACTAATGTTTGAGCAGGGGGTAGGGGGATCAGTGGGGGGTAGGATGTTAGGTGCCAGGGGCGGGGGCTGGCAGGCTAGCTGGGCGGGCTAGTTCACAGAAGCGCAGTGGGGGGTGAGCTGAAGATCAGTGGAGGGAATGGGGAGCGGGGGGATCTGGTGGGGGGGGGCAGTTTTGCTGACAGGGAGGAGGTCTTTAAAGTTGAGGAGGAGGAGAGTTGATGACGGTGGACGTCCGAGGGCAGGCCAGGGGAGATGCAAGACATGGGCCGAAGACTGGCCTAGGAGAGGCTATGGCTGATCGGCAGGGGAGGGGGCGGGGGCAGGGTGCCCCCCCCCCCCTGACCAGACTGGTCACATGGAACATGCGGGGACTGAATGGGCCAGTCAAAAGGGCCCATGTGTTCGCACACTTGATGCAACTGAAGGCGGATGTGGCCATGCTGCAGGAGGCACATTTGAAGGTGGGGGATCAGATTAGGATGAGGAAGAGTTGGGTTGGGCAAGTGTTTCATTTGGGGTTAGAGTTTAAAATAAGAGGGTGGCGATTTTGGTCAATAAACTGCTGGCGTTCGAGGTGGGGAATATAGAGGCAGACCCGGGGGGGGGGGAGATATGTTATGATTAGTGGGAAACTGGAGGAAATGTCGGTGGTGTTGGTGAATATATATGACCCGCACTGGGACGAGGTGGAATTTATGAGACAGGTCCTGGGGAAGTTTCCGGACCTAGATTCTCATCGACAGATTATGGGGGGAAATTTCAACAAGGTTGGACCGGTCGTGTTCTACGTCGGGGAAGATATCAGTGATGCGCAATCAATTACTCTCAAGACAAAGTGATTCATAACTGAAGGCTTTAATCTGCTAGAACTCTTCCCCAGCAGCTGCGATACAGAAAGTGAAGGCTGCTGGGATGGCACTGGTTCTTATACTCTGCCTCTCAGGGCGGAGCTATGTACATCAGCCAATGGTAGACTCCTGGGTCTAACCAATGGTCATCCACCTCTCAGGTACCGCAATACCTGGTACTACCACATTCACCCCCTGTTAAAAAAGGAGCCCGGCGGGGTGATGGCCAGCGTTAATAGTCGCCTTTCGCATGGTATGACCAGGTATGGAGGTACCGTGATGTCGAGGGTAATAACAAAGTGTTCATAGTGCAGCAATCAGTCGATCGGGTAGCTTGGTCGTCCTTCTGGAACGTCTGGACTTCGGCGGTCATTCTGATGGGGGTCCCGGCGGTTGCGACTCCGGGAGCGTGATGTCGTCCTCCCAGGCAGCTTCGTCACCCCTAGGCGGTGCTGTTGGGGCAAAAGGTGGACAGGGGGGAAGGCGCCTGTACGGGGCGTCGGTGTGTGTTTGGGCCTAGGCAGGAGCGGCGGGAGTACTGACCCTCCAGTTAGGTGCTGTGGGGAGGGTGGGGGTGGGGGCAATGGTGCGGGTGCGCGTGGGGTTCCGGCGGGCGCCAGGTCCCGAAGGGAGACCGTATCTTGGCGGCCGTCAGGGAACGCTACGTAGGCGTACTGGGGGTTGGCGTGCAGCAGGTGGACCCTCTCGACCAACGGGTCCGACTTGTGCGCCCTCACATGTTTCCGAAGCAAGATGGGTCCGGGTGTCGCTAGCCAGGTTGGGAGCGAGGTCCCGGAGGAGGACTTCGTGGGGAAAACAAGGAGACGTTCGTGAGATGTCTGATTCGTGCTTGTACAGAGCAGTGACCGGATGGCGTGGAGGGCCATCGGGAGGACTTACTGCCAGTGGGAGACTGGGAGATTCCTGGACCGTAGGGCCAGCAGGACGGTCTTCCAGACCGTTCCGTTCTCCCTCTCTACCTGCCCGTTTCCCCGGGGATTGTAACTTGTCGTCCTGCTCGAGGTGATGCCCTTGCTGAGCAGGAATTGATGCAGTTCGTCGCTCATAAAGGAGGACCCCCTATCGCTGTGAATGTATGCGGAAACCGAACAGTGTAAAGATACCCTGGAGGGCCTTGATGACGGTGGTTGTGGTCATGTCTGGGCAGGGGATGGCGAATGGGAACCGGGAGTACTCGTCAATCACGTTAAGGAAGTACGTGTTGCGGTCGGTGGAGGGGAGGGGGCCTTTGAAATCCATGCTGAGGCGTTCAAAGGGACGGGAAGCCTTTATCAGGTGCGCCCTCTCTGGCCGGTAGAAGTGCGGTTTGCACTCCGTGCAGATTTGGCAGTCCCTGGTGACTGTCCTGGCCTCCTCGATGGAGTAGGGCAGGTTGCGGGTCTTGATAAAATGAAAAAATCAAGTGACCCCCGGGTGGCAGAGGTCCTCGTGGAGGGATCGGAGGCAGTCCACTTGTGCGGTGGCACAAGTGCCGCGGGATAGCGCATCAGGAGGCTCGTTTAGCTTCCCCGGACGGTACAAGATCTCGTAATTGTAGGTGGAGAGTTCGATCCTCCACCGCAAGATCCTGTCGTTCTTAATCTTGCCCCGCTGTGTATTATCGAACATGAAGGCCACCGACCGTTGGTCCGTGAGGAGAGTGAATCTCCTGCCGGCCAGGTAATGCCTCCAGTGTCGCACAGCTTCTACTATGGCCTGGGACTCCTTTTCGACCGAGGAGTGGCGAATTTCGGAAGCATGGAGAGTACGGGAGAAGAAAGCAACAGGCCTGCCCGCTTGATTGAGGGTGGCCGCCAGAGCTACGTCGGACGTATCGCTCTCGACCTGGAAGGGGAGGGACTCGTTGATCGCACGCATCATGGCTTTTGCAATGTCTGCTTTGATGCGGCTGAAGGCCTGGCGGGCCTCTGTCGACAGGGGGAAGGTTGTGGACTGGATCAGGGGTCGGGCTTTGTCTGCGTAATTGGGAACCCACTGTGCATAATAGCTGAAGAAACCGAGGCAGCGCTTTAGGGCCTTGGGGCAGTGAGGGAGGGGGAACTCCATGAGGGAACGCATGCTCTCAGGGTCGGGGCCTATGACTCCATTTCGCACTACGTAGCCTAGAATGGCAAGACAGTCGGTGCTAAACACACATTTATCCTTATTGGTATGTCAGGTTAAGGATTTTCACGGTCTGGAGAAATTTGCGGAGGTTGGTGTTGTGGTCCTGCTGGTCATGGCCGCAGGTGGTGACGTTATCCAGATACGGGAACATTGCGCGTAAGCCGTACCGGTCAACCATTCGGTCCATCTCTCGCTGGAAGACCGAGACCCCGTTCGTGACACCGAAGGGAAGCCTTAAAAAGTGATAAGAGCCGCCCGTCTGCTTCGAAGGCAGGGTACTGGCGGTCACCATTACAGAGGGGTAGCTGGTGGTAGGCAGACTTGAGATCCACCGTGGAGAAAACCTTGTATTGCGTGATCCTGTTCACCGGGTTGGCTATACAGGGGAGAGGGTACGCATCCAGCTGTGTAAACCTGTTGATGGTCTGACTGTAGTCAATGACCATCCTATGTTTCTCCCCGGTCTTTACCACCACTACTTGAGCTCTCCAGGGACTGTTGCTCGCTTCGATGACCCCTTCCCTCAGCAGCCTCTGGACCTCCGCCCTGATAAAGGTCCGGTCCTGGGCACTGTACCGTCTGCTCCTGGTGGCGACGGGTTTGCAATCCGGGGTGAGGTTCGCAAACAGGGAAGGCGGGTCGACCTTAAGGGTCGCGAGGCCGCAGACAGTAAGGGGAGGTATAGGGTCGCCGAATTTAAAAGTCAGGCTTTGCAGATGGCACTGGAAATCCAGCCCAAGGAGGGTGGCTGCGCAGAGGTGCGGCAGGACGTACAGGCGGACATTGTGGAATTCCCTGCCTTGGACAGTGAGGTTCGCTAGGCAGAACCCCTTTATCTCCACCGAGTGTAACCCGGAGGCCAGGGAGATCCTTTGATTTACTGGATGGGTGACAATAGAACAGCGTCTTACCGTGTCAGGGTGAACAAAGCTTTCCGTGCTCCTCGAGTCAATCAGGCACGACGTCTCGTGGCCGTTGATGGAGATCGTCGTTGTAGCTTTCGCAAGCGTCCGGGGCCGACTCTGGTCCAGAGTCACCGAAGCCAGCTGAAGTAATGGAGAGTTCTGGTCGGGCAGCATGTAGTCGGCTGCGCTGGGGGCCTGGGGCCCCATCCAAGATGGCGTCACCCATGGGTCGCATATGGTGTCCGGGGATGAAGAAGATGACGGCAGCGAGGGACAAAATGGCGGCACCCACCCGTCCAGCGTGGTGTCCGGGAGGCAAAATGGCCGCGCCCGCGGGTCGCACGTGGCCTTAGGATAGGGGGGTGCGGTGAGCGCTGGGCGGTCGGGGCCTGAAAGGGGTGTTGCTGATAGTCGCTGGAGACCGCGGCCACGGCGCGGGCCTGGCAGACCCCCACATAGTGGCCCTTCTTGTCACACCCTTTGCAGGTGGCGGTGCGGGCCGGGCAGCGCAGGCGGGGATGATTCGCCTGCCCGCAGAAGAAACAGCGGTGTCCGGCGGCGTTAGCGGGCCGTCTCACCGCGCAGGCTTGCGGGGTCAGGGGGAAGATCTGAAGGGCTGCCGCTACGGGGTGCCACACAGCCCAGGGGGCCGCCGCGCGATCGGGAGCAAAGGACAGCGAGTTTTTATAGGCAACGTCCATGGACCCTGCCAGTGCCCGTGCCTCTGCAAGTCCCAGAGTGTCCATTTCTAGGAGCCTTAGGCGGATATCGGGGGAGGTCATACCTGCCACGAAAGCATCCCTGATCAAAAGTTCCGTGTTCTCGTTACCCGAAACTGGCGGGCAGCCACAGTTTTGGCCCAGCACCAGCAGCGCCCGGTAGAAGTCTTCCAACGTTTCCTTGGGGCTTTGCCTCCTAGTCGCCAGCAGGTGACAAGCGTAGACCTGGTTCACAGGGCGGATATAATGTCCTTCTAGCAGTTCGATCGCGGCAGCATAATTCGCCGCCTCCTCGATAAGAGGGTAGATCCCAGGGCTGACCCGTGAGCGTAGGGGATGCATCTTTTGCCCTTCCGTGGGGGTGTCGGCGGCTGTGTCGAGGTAGCCCTTAAAGCACGCCAGCCAATGTTTGAAAATAGCAGCAGAATTGTCCGTGTGGGGGCTGAGCTGAAGGCACTCTGGTTTGATACGGAGATCCATCCTTTCAACTGAAGTTGTAGCAGATTAAATTGATGCGCAATCAATTACTCTCAAGACGAAGTGATTCCATAACTAATAGGCTTTAATCTGCTAGAACTCTTCCCCAGCAGCTTCGGTACAGAAAGTGAAGGCTGCTGGGACGGCACCGGTTCTTATACTCCGCCTCTCAGGGCGGAGCTATGTACATCAGCCAATGGTAGACTCCTGGGTCTAACCAATGGTCAGCCACCTCTCAGGTACTGCAATACCTGGTACTACCACAATCAGTTATGGCGAAGGAGCTCTGGGGGTTCATGGGGCACATGGGGGGGTCGATCCATTGAGATTCGGGAGGCCGAGGGGTAAGGAATTTTCATTCTACTCCCATGTACATAAGGTGTATTCCTGGATAGACTTCTTTGTGCTGGATAAAACACTGCTGGCTGAGGTGGTAGATGCTGAATATTCAGCCATAGTAGTGTCAGCCCACACCTTGCACTGGGTGGACTTTCAAATGAATAAAGGAAAGGCTCAGCGCCCGCAATGGACGTTGGATGTGGGGCTACTAGCGGAGGAGGAGGTTTGTGAGCGGGTGAGGGAGGCCATCCGGGGATACATAAAGACCAATGATATGGGTGAGGTGTCAGCGGATGTGGTCTGAGACACCGAAGGTAATTATCAGAGTGGAATTTATTTAAATTCGGGCACACAAGGAGAAGGCGGAGCAGGTGGAGTTAGAAAGATTGGTGGGAGAAATTTTATATGTGGACAGGTGATATGCGGAGACTCCGGGGGATGGGCTTTTGAAAGAACGCCAGAGGCTGCAGCTAGAATTTGGGCTCTTGTCCACAGGTAAGGTGGTGGGGCAGCTGATGAGGGTAAGGGGGAGGACCAGACGGGGTTTGTTAAGGGGACGACACCTGGCGACCAACATTAGGCGGCTCTTAAATGTAATAATGATGCCTATGGAGGGGCACGAGGTCGAGGTGGTGGTGGCCATGGATGCAGAGAAGGCCTTTGACTGGGTTGAATGGAAATATTTGTGGGAGGTCCAGGGACAGTTTGGGTTCGGGCAGGGATTTGTGGATTGGGTCTGGTTGCTTTATCATGCACCGGTGGCATTTGGGCCGGAAAAATGCCGCTGGTGAGGAAGGTTCTGCTCAAGCGAGGGCATGGGGAGGGAGGGCTGGCTCTTCCGAACTTTATCAATTACTACTGGGCAGCTAATATATCGATGGTCAGGAAGTGGGTAGTGGGGGAGGGGTCAGTGTGGGAGCGGATGGAGGCGGCATCGTGTAAGGGCACGAGCCTGAGAGCTTCGTTGACACCACCTCTGCCTTTATTGCCGGCTCGGTACTCCGCAAGCCCGGTGGTAGTGACAGCCGTGTGGGAACAGTGGAGGCAGCACATGGAGTTGGAGGAGGCATCGGGTGTGGGCACCGATCTGTGACAACCATCGGTTCGTTCTGGGGGGGGGGGGTGGGGGGGGGGGGGGGGCTTTAGGAGGTGGCAACAGGTAGAGAGCGAGAGATTTGGAGATCTTTTTATTGAGGAGGGCTTTCCGAGTTTGGAGGAGCTAGAGGAGGATTTTGATTGCCGGGGGATCGGGTTCCAGTACCTGCAAGTATGGGATTTTGTTCGGAGGCAGGTCTCGAGCTTTCCGCGCCTCCCACAAAGAGGGTGACAGGATAAGGTGATGTCAAAATCAGGAGTTGTGGAGGGGAGGGTCTTGGAGGTATCGAAGGAGTGGGAAGGAGTCTCAATAGGGGAGGTGAAGAGGAAGTGGGAAGAGTTGGGAGGGGAGTTGGAGGTTGGTCTGTTGGTCGCTGCGGAGAGTGAATGCATGCCCATCATATACCAGGCTCCGCCTGATCCAATTCAAGGTTGTCCACAGGGCTCATATGACTGTGGCCCGGATGAGCAGGTTTTTTGAGGAGGTGGAAGACAGGTGTGGGTGGTGTGGGGGAGGTCCTGTGAAGCATGTACAAATGTTCTGGGCGTGTCCAAGGTTGAGGGGATTTTGACGGGATTTTCAGATGTCATGTCAGAGGTCATAGAAGGGAGGGTGACTCCGAGTCCAGAGCTGGCGATCTTTGGAGTGTCAGAAGATCCGGGCGTCCAGGAGGGGAGAGAGGCTGACGTTTTGGCCTTGGCCTCCCTGGTGGCCCGGAGACGGATTCTGCTGGGATGGAGGGACTCGGAGCATCCAAAGTCAGGGTCTGGATCAGCGCATGGCAGGGTTTCTCAGGCTGGAGAAAATCAAATCCGCCTTAAGGGATTCGTTACAGAGGTTCGCTTGGAGGTGGCAGCCGTTCATCGACTTTCAGCATGGAAGTGATGAATAAGAGTAGGAAAACCAATGAAGGGAGGGCCGTGAGGCAAAGTGTTTATATGGACCATGTTGGTTGGGGTCTGTGTTTGGGGGGCGAGGGGGGGGGGGGGGTGGCTATGTCATTGGGTTTTTTTTGTCTTTGTTGGATTTTCCTGTTTAAAAGTGTTAAAATTATAAATGCCCTAATAAAATATTTTCTGGAGAAAAAAAAGAGGACAGTCACAGGGGTTTCCTGCACTGACTGCCTGCCCCTTCTAGTGTTAACCCACCGATCTTCCTGCACCTTGGGTGAAATCACAACTCTAAAACCCCTCTCTATGATGTTTTCTGGGGCTGGTTTAGCACAGTGGGCTAAACAGCTGGCTTGTAATGCAGAACAAGGCCAGCAGCGCGGGTTCAATTCCCGTACCGGTCTCCCCGAACAGGCGCCGGAATGTGGCGACTAGGGGCTTTTCACACAGTAACTTCATTGAACCCTACTTGTGACAATAAGCGATTATTATTATTTCCACCACCTGCATGCTCCTAAGTGCATCCAACTGCTGTTCCAACCGATCCATGTGATCTGTGAGGAGCTGCAATTGGGTGCACTTCCTGCCAATGTAGTTGTCTGGAATACTGGAAGCTACACGGACCCCCCACATCTGACAAGTGAAGCATTTTACCCCTCTGACTGCCATTTTGAGAACTAATTAATAAATTAATTTTAAAATAAATCTTATTCAATTAAAATAAGTTACAATTAACTATATGCTTCCCAACACTAGATTTCTACTCTAAATGTAAAATTTTGAATACAGTAATCTCCTGCCTCTGGTTTAGATACCCCTCTACTTATGACTGGCAAGTCAGACACAGTTGTATAGAACCTTGGTAAGACTCCACTTGGAATATTGCGCACAATTCTAGTCGCCACACTACCAGACGGATGTAGAGGCTTTGCAGAGAAGGTTTACCAGGATGTTACCTGGTCTGGAGGGTGTTAGCTATGTGGAGAGACTGAATATACTCGGACTGTTTTCATTTGAAATACGGAGGTTAAGGAGTGACCTGATAGAGGTCCACAAGATTATGAGGGGCATGGATAGAGTGGATGGGCAGGCACTCTTTCCCAGGGTGGAGGGGTCAGTCACCAGGGGGCATAGATTTAAGGTCCGTGGGGCAAGTTTAGAGGAGATGTGCGAGGCAGGTTTTTTTACACAGAGGGTGGTGAGTGCCTGGAACGCGTTGCCAGGGGAGGTTGTGGAAGCAGATACATTAACAGCGTTCAAAAGGCATCTTGACAAACACATGGATAGGACGGGTATAGAGGGATACGGCACTAGGAAGTGGTGAGGGTTTTGGCAAAGGTTGGTATCATGACCGGTACAGGCTTGGAGGGCCGAAGGGCCTGTTCCTGTGCTGGATTGTCCTTTCTTGTCTTTGTTCTTTGTTCTTTGTTCATGCTGCCTGTCACTAACTAGTCAATTTTCCTCCAAATGTGCATATAATAAACTTTATTGCTACAAGTAGACTTACATTAACACTGCAATGATGTTACTGTGAAAATCCCCTAGTTGCCACATTCTGGTGCCTGTTCGGGTACACAGAGGGAGAATTCAGGTGTCCAAATTATCTAACATATATCCTGTCCCTCAGTATCTTTTCCAAAAGCTTCATAAGAACATAAGAACATAAGAACTAGGAACAGGAGTAGGCCATCTGGCCCCTCGAGCCTGCTCCGCCATTTAATGAGATCATGGCTGATCTTTGAGGACTCAGCTCCACTCTCCGGCCCGTACACCATATCCCCGAATCCCTTTATTCTTTAGAAAGGTATCTATCTTTTTCTTAAAAACGTTTAAAGAAGGAGCCTCAACTGCTTCACTGGGCAAGGAATTCCAGAGATTCACAACTCTTTGGGTGAAGAAGTTCCTCCTAAACTCGGTCTTAAATCTACTTCCCCTTACTTTGAGGCTATGCCCCCTAGTTCTGCTTTCCCCGACCAGTGAAAACAACCTGCCCGCATCTATCCTATCTATTCCCTTCATAAGTTTATAGGTTTCAATAAGATCCCACCGCATCCTTCTACTCCAATGAGTACAGTCCCAGTCTACTCAACCTCTCGTCATAATCTAATCCCCTCAACTCTGGGATCAACCTAGTGAATCTCCTCTGCACTCCCTCCAGTGCCAATATGTCCTTTCTCAGGTAAGGAGACCAAAACTGAACACAATGCTCCAGATGTGGCCTCACCAACACCCTATACAATTGCAGCGTAACCTCCCTAGTCTTGAACTCCATCCCTCTAGCAATAAAAGACAAAACTCGATTAGCCTTCTTAATCACCTGTTGCACCTGCACACCAACTTTTTGCGACTCGTGCACCAGCACACCCAGGTCCCTCTGCACAGCAGCATGTTTTAACATCTTACCGTTTAAATAATAATCCATTCTGCTGTTATTCCTCCCAAAATGGATAGCCTCACACTTGGCAACATTGAATTCCATCTGCCAGACCCTAGCCCATTCACCTAACCAATCCAAATCCTTCTGCAGACTTCCGGTATCCTCTGCACTTTTTGCTTTACCACTCAGGGAACTGGAGCTGGAGTTGGAAGAACTTCGGATCATTCGGGAGGCAGAAGGGGTCATAGATAGCAGCTTCAGGGAATTAGTTACACCAAAGATTGGAGATAGGTGGGTAACTGTAAGAGGGACTGGGAAAAAACAGTCAGTGCAGGGATCCCCTGCGGTCGTTCCCCTGAGAAACAAGTATACCGCTTTGGATACTTGTGGGGGGGACGACTTACCAGGGGTAAGCCATGGGGTACGGGCCTCTGGCACGGAGTCTGTCCCTGTTGCTCAGAAGGGAAGGGGGGAGAGGAGCAGAGCATTAGTAATTGGGGACTCTATAGTCAGGGGCACAGATAGGAGATTTTGTGGGAGCGTGAGAGACTCACGTTTGGTATGTTGCCTCCCAGGTGCAAGGGTACGTGATGTCTCGGATCGTGTTTTCCGGGTCCTTAGGGGGGAGGGGGAGCAGCCCCAAGTCGTGGTCCACATTGGCACCAACGACATAGGTAGGAAAGGGGACAAGGATGTCAGGCAGGCTTTCAGGGAGCTAGGATGGAAGCTCAGAACTAGAACAAACAGAGTTGTTATCTCTGGGTTGTTGCCCGTGCCACGTGATAGTGAGATGAGGAATAGGGAGAGAGAGCATTTAAACACGTGGCTACAGGGATGGTGCAGGCAGGAGGGTTTCAGATTTTTGGATAACTGGGGCTCTTTCTGGGGAAGGTGGGACCTCTACAGACAGGATGGTCTACATCTGAACCTGAGGGGCACAAATATCCTGGGGGGGAGATTTGTTAGTGCTCTTTGGGGGGGTTTAAACTAATACAGCAGGGGCATGGGAACCTGGATTGCAGTTTTAGGGTAAGGGAGAATGAGAGTATAGAGGTCAGGAGCACAGATTTGACGTCGCAGGAGGGGGCCAGCGTTCAGGTAGGTGGTTTGAAGTGTGTCTACTTCAATGCCAGGAGTATACGAAACAAGGTAGGGGAACTGGCAGCGTGGGTTGGTACCTGGGACTTCGATGTTGTGGCCATTTCGGAGACATGGATAGAGCAGGGACAGGAATGGATGTTGCAGGTTCCGGGGTTTAGGTGTTTTAGTAAGCTCAGAGAAGGAGGCAAAAGAGGGGGAGGTGTGGCGCTGCTAGTCAAGAGCAGTATTACGGTGGCGGAGAGGATGCTAGATGGGGACTCTTCTTCCGAGGTAGTATTGGCTGAAGTTAGAAACAGGAAAGGAGAGGTCACCCTGTTGGGAGTTTTTTATAGGCCTCCTAATAGTTCTAGGGATGTAGAGGAAAGGATGGCGAAGATGATTCTGGATATGAGCGAAAGTAACAGGGTAGTTATTATGGGAGACTTTAACTTTCCAAATATTGACTGGAAAAGATATAGTTCGAGTACAATAGATGGGTCGTTTTTTGTACAGTGTGTGCAGGAGGGTTTCCTGAAACAATATGTTGACAGGCCAACAAGAGGCGAGGCCACGTTGGATTTGGTTTTGGGTATTGAACCAGGCCAGGTGTTGGATTTGGAGGTAGGAGAGCACTTTGGGGACAGTGACCACAATTCGGTGACGTTTACGTTAATGATGAAAAGGGATAAGTATACACCGCAGGGCAAGAGTTATAGCTGGGGGAAGGGCAATTATGATGCCATTAGACGTGACTTGGGGGGGATAAGGTGGAGAAGTAGGCTGCAAGTGTTGGGCACACTGGATAAGTGGGGCTTGTTCAAGGATCAGCTACTGCGTGTTCTTGATAAGTATGTACCGGTCAGACAGGGAGGAAGGCGTCGAGCGAGGGAACCGTGGTTTACCAAGGAAGTGGAATCTCTTGTTAAGAGGAAGAAGAAGGCCTATGTGAAGATGAAGTGTGAAGTTTCGGTTGGGGCGATGGATAGTTACAAGGTAGCGAGGAAGGATCTAAAGAGAGAGCTAAGACGAGCAAGGAGGGGACATGAGAAGTATTTGGCAGGAAGGATCAAGGAAAACCCAAAAGCTTTCTATAGGTATGTCAGGAATAAGCGAATGACTAGGGAAAGAGTAGGGCCAGTCAAGGACAGGGATGGGAAATTGTGTGTGGAGTCTGAAGAGATAGGCGAGATACTAAATGAATATTTTTCGTCAGTATTCACTCAGGAAAAAGATAATGTTGTGGAGGAGAATGCTGAGCCCCAGGCTAATAGAATAGATGGCATTGAGGTACGTAGGGAAGAGGTGTTGGCAATTCTGGACAGGCTGAAAATAGATAAGTCCCCGGGACCTGATGGGATTTATCCTAGGATTCTATGGGAGGCCAGGGAAGAGATTGCTGGACCTTTGGCTTTGATTTTTATGTCATCATTGGCTACAGGAATAGTGCCAGAGGACTGGAGGACAGCAAATGTGGTCCCTTTGTTCAAAAAGGGGAGCAGAGACAACCCCGGCAACTATAGACCGGTGAGCCTCACGTCTGTAGTGGGTAAAGTCTTGGAGGGGATTATAAGGGACAAGATTTATAATCATCTAGATAGGAATAATATGATCAGGGATAGTCAGCATGGCTTTGTGAAGGGTAGGTCATGCCTCACAAACCTTATCGAGTTCTTTGAGAAGGTGACTGAACAGGTAGACGAGGGTAGAGCAGTTGATGTGGTGTATATGGATTTCAGCAAAGCGTTTGATAAGGTTCCCCACGGTAGGCTATTGCAAAAAATACGGAGGCTGGGGATTGAGGGTGATTTAGAGATGTGGATCAGAAATTGGCTAGCTGAAAGAAGACAGAGGGTGGTGGTTGATGGGAAATGTTCAGAATGGAGTACAGTCACAAGTGGAGTACCACAAGGATCTGTTCTGGGGCCGTTGCTGTTTGTCATGTTTATCAATGACCTAGAGGAAGGCGCAGAAGGGTGGGTGAGTAAATTTGCAGACGATACTAAAGTCGGTGGTGTTGTCGATAGTGTGGAAGGATGTAGCAGGTTACAGAGGGATATAGATAAGCTGCAGAGCTGGGCTGAGAGGTGGCAAATGGAGTTTAATGTAGAGAAGTGTGAGGTGATTCACTTTGGAAGGAATAACAGGAATGCGGAATATTTGGCTAATGGTAAAGTTCTTGAAAGTGTGGCTGAGCAGAGGGATCTAGGTGTCCATGTACATAGATCCCTGAAAGTTGCCACCCAGGTTGATAGGGTTGTGAAGAAGGCCTATGGAGTGTTGGCCTTTATTGGTAGAGGGATTGAGTTCCGGAGTCGGGAGGTCATGTTGCAGCTGTACAGAACTCTGGTCCGGCCGCATTTGGAGTATTGCGTACAGTTCTGGTCACCGCATTATAGGAAGGACGTGGAGACTTTGGAGCGGGTGCAGAGGAGATTTACCAGGATGTTGCCTGGTATGGAGGGAAAATCTTATGAGGAAAGGCTGACGGACTTGAGGTTGTTTTCGTTGGAGAGAAGAAGGTTAAGAGGAGACTTAATAGAGGCATACAAAATGATCAGGGGGTTGGATAGGGTGGACAGTGAGAGCCTTCTCCCGCGGATGGATATGGCTGGCACGAGGGGACATAACTTTAAACTGAGGGGTAATAGATATAGGACAGAGGTCAGAGGTAGGTTCTTTACGCAAAGAGTAGTGAGGCCGTGGAATGCCCTACCTGCTACAGTAGTGAACTCGCCAACATTGAGGGCATTTAAAAGTTTATTGGATAAACATATGGATGATAATGGCATAGTGTAGGTTAGATGGCTTTGGTTTCGGTGCAACATTGTGGGCCGAAGGGCCTGTACTGCGCTGTATTGTTCTATGTTCTATGTTCTATATGTTCATCTTAGTGTCGTCTGCAAACTTTGACACATGTCACTTGGTCCCCAACTCCAAATCATCTATGTAAATTGTGAACAACTGCGGGCCCAACACTGATCCTTGAGGGACCCCACTAGTTACAGGTTGCCAACCAGTGAAACACCCATTTATCCCCACTCTCTGCTTTCTGTTAGTTAACCAATCCTCTACCCATGCTACCACTTTACCCTCAATGCCATGCATCTTTAGTTTATGCAGCAACCTTTTGTGTGGCACCTTGTCAAAAGCTTTCTGGAAATCCAGATATACCACATCCATTTGCTCCCCATTATCTACTGCACTGGTAACGTCCTCAAAAAATTCTACCAAATTAGTCAGACACGACCTACCCTTTGTGAACCCATGCTGCGTCTGCCCAATGGGACAATTTCCCTCCAGGTGCCCCGCTATTTCCTCCTTAATGATAGATTCCAGCATTTTCCCTACATCTGAAGTTAAACTTACCGGCCTATAATTACCCGCTTTATGCCGACCTCCTTTTTTAAACAGTGGTGTCACGTTTGCTACTTTCCAATCGTCTGGGACCACCCCAGAGTCTAATGAATTTTGATAAATTATCACTAGTGCGTGTACAATTTCCCTAGCCATCTCTTTTAACACTCTGGGATGCATCCCATCAGGGCCAGGAGACTTGTCTACCTTTAGCCCCATTAGCTTGCCCAATACTGCCTCCTTAGTGATTACAATCATCTCAAGGTCCTCACCTATCATATCTTTATTTCCATCAGTCACTGGCATGTTATTTGTGTCTTCCACTGTGAAGACTGACCCAAAAAACCTGTTCAGCTCCTCAGCCATTTCCTCATCTCCTATTATTAAATCTCCCTTCTCATCTTCCAAAGGACCAATATTTACCTTAGCCACTCTTTTTTGTCTTATATATTTGTAGAAGCTTTTACTGTCTGCTTTTATGTTCTGAGCCAGTTTACTTTCATAGTCTACCTTACTCTTTTTTATAGCTTTTTTAGTAGCTTTCTGTTGTCCCCTAAAGAATTCCCCACCACTGATGTCAGGTTCACCGGCCTAGAATTTGCTGGATTATCCCTGCTTCCTTTCTTAAACAAGGGAACAACATAGGCTATTCTCCAGCCCTCTGGAACCTCGCCTGTGGTCAAAGAGGATGTGAAGATATCTGTTAAGGCCCCAGCTATTTCTCCCCTTGCCTCCCGCAGTAACCTGGGAGAGATTCCATCCGGCCCCGGGGATTTGTCTACCTTAATGCAACTTAGGATACTCAACACTTCCTCCTTTGATATATTGACGTTCTCAAGAGCGTTCACACACCTATCCCTGACCTCAACATCTGTCAGGTCCTTCTCCCTGGTGAATACAAAGTACTGTCAGCCCCAACAGACAGCTGGCAGCCAGCAGGAACGGTGCTCACTGCTGAGTCAGGTAGAGGTCCTGCAGCCTATAGGAGATAGGCAAAATCTATTGAATAAAATTGCAGACTGAGTGCAGGAGGGGAATTCCCTCGAGGTAAACAAGCCGGGACTGCCTTCTCCTCCTGCGGCCTCCTCTTTTCTTTATAAAACTATCCCCCTGCCCCAACCACAGGTTGCCACCGGCAGGTCACCTCCATTTAGTTGACAGCCTCCCTACATGATAAAAGTTAGCATAACATTGTCCATAATTGTGACATTATTTATCAAAATTGACAGTTCGTCTCTTTGGGATTCTTCACCTGTGCACTTCCAGGCCTGTCGATGGTAAATGCTCCAATGGTGGGACAGAGTCAGGGACTCGGACTTACTCAGCTTCCACCAATTTTACTACCTTCCACACCCCCATCCGCGGGCCGGTGAAATTCACTGCTGTTTCACACTTTCTCTCATTCTCAGGATGGAATTTTCCAGTTGTTCATGTTGGTGGGACCTTCCTGTCCCGCCAACGAAACACCCTCGCCGCGGTTTTCCCGGCGGCAAAGGGAAACCTCGTTGACAATGCAGGTAGGGCAGTGGATGTTGCCTATATGGACTTCAGTAAGGCCTTTGACAAGGTCCCTCATGGCAGACTGGTACAAAAGGTGAAGTCACACGGGATCAGGGGTGAGCTGGCAAGGTGGATACAGAACTGGCTAGGTCACAGAAGGCAGAGAGTAGCAATGGAAGGATGCTTTTCTGATTGGAGGGCTGTGACCAGTGGTGTTCGCAGATCAGTGCTGGGACCTTTGCTGTTTGTAGTTTATATAAATGATTTGGAGGAAAATGTAACTGATTAGTAAGTTTGCAGACGACACAAAGGTTGGAATTGCGGATAGCGATGAGGACTGTCAGAGGATACAGCAGGATTTAGATTGTTTGGAGACTTGGGCGGAGAGATGGCAGATGGAGTTTAATCCGGACAAATGTGAGGTAATGCATTTCGGAAGGTCTAATGCAGGTGGGGAATATACAGTGAATGGTAGAACCCTCAAGAGTATTGACAGTCAGAGAGATCTTGGTGCACAGGTCCACAGGTCACTGAAAGGGGCAACACAGGTGGAGAAGGTAGTCAAGAAGGCATATGGCATGCTTGCCTTCATTGGCCGGGGCATTGAGTATAAGAATTGGCAAATCATGTTGCAGCTGTATAGAACTTTAGTTAGGCCACACTTGGAGTATAGTGTTCAATTCTGGTCGCCACACTACCAGAAGGATGTGGTGCAGAAGAGATTTACCAGGATGTTGCCTGGTATGGAGGGCATAAGCTATGAGGAGCGATTGAATAAACTCGGTTTGTTCTCACTGGAACAAAGGCGTTTGAGGGGTGACCTGATAGAGGTCTACAAAATTATGAGGGGCATAGACAGAGTGGATAGTCAGAGGCTTTTTGCCAGGGTAGAGGGGTCAATTACTAGGGGGGATAGGTTTAAGGTGAGAGGGGCAAAGTTTAGAGTAGATGTACGAGGCACGTTTTTTACGCAGAGGGTAGTGGGTGCCTGGAACTCGCTACCGGAGGAGGTAGTGGAGGCGGGGACGATAGGGACATTTAAGGGGCATCTTGACAAATATATGAATAGGATGGGAATAGAAGGATACGGACCCAGGAAGTGTAGAAGATTCTAGTTTAGTCGGGCAGCATGGTCGGCACGGGCTTGGAGGGCCGAAGGACCTGTTCCTGTGCTGTACATTTCTTTGTTCTTTGTTCTAATGGTGGAACCAGAAGATCCTGCCGCTGGCCAATGGCGGGCCACCTCGACTTACACGGCAAATCCTGCCCTCTCCCTTTTCTCACTCCTCTTCTCTCACCTCATTGATCTGTTTAATCTCATCCTCCTGCTCTAGGCGCAAGGCATTTGCTTTTTCCAGCAGGTAAAATGCCCTGTCCCGTGCCGCCTCTTCCACCTCATTAAGCTTCTCATTCTTGCGTCTCTGAAGCTCTTGTTTTCTTATGAAGCTTTTCCGTTCACCGGCCTTTTCCTGAAATGAGAATGTGTTGATACATGAGATAAATACAGAGACACAGAGTGAAAAGGAACATAGAACATAGAACATAGAGAAATACAGCACAGAACAGGCCCTTCGGCCCACGATGTTGTGCCGAACCTTTGTCCTAGATTAATCATAGATTATCATTGAATTTACAGTGCAGAAGGAGGCCATTCGGCCCATTGAGTCTGCACCGGCTCTTGGAAAGAGCACCCGACCCAAAGTCAACACCTCCACCCAACACTAAGGGCAATTTTGGACACTAAGGGCAATTTATCATTGGCCAATCCACCTAACCAGCACACCTTTGGACTGTGGGAGGACACCGGAGCACCCGGTGGAAACCCACGCAGACACGGGGAGGATGTGCAGACTCCGCACAGACAGTGACCCAAGCCGGAATCGAACCTGGAACCATTTATGTCCCCTTGTAATGGTGTGTTCCACCTGGGGAAAAAGTCTCTGACTGTCTACTCTATCTATTCCCCTGATCATCTTATAAACCTCTATCAAGTCGCCCCTCATCCTTCTCCGTACTAATGAGAAAAGGCCTAGCACCCTCAACCTTTCCTCGTAAGACCTACTCTCCATTCCAGGCAACATCCTGGTAAATCTCCTTTGCACCTTTTCCAAAGTTTCCACATCCTTCCTAAAATGAGGTGACCAGAACTGCACACAGTACTCCAAATGTGGCCTTACCAAAGTTTTGTACAGCTGCATCATCACCTCACGGCTCTTAAATTCGATCCCTCTGTTAATGAACGCGAGCACACCATAGGCCTTCTTCACACCTCTATCCACTTGAGTGGCAACTTTCAAAGATGTATGAACATAGACCCCAAGATCTCTCTGCTCCTCCACATTGCCAAGAACTCTACCGTTAACCCTGTATTCCGCATTCATATTTGTCCTTCCAAAATGGACAACCTCACACTTTTCAGGGTTAAACTCCATCTGCCACTTCTCAGCCCAGCTCTGCATCCTATCTATGTCTCTTTGCAGCTCACAACAGCCCTCCTCACTATCCACAACTCCACCAATCTTCATATCGTCTGCAAATTTACTGACCCACCCTTCAACTCCCTCATCCAAGTCATTAATGAAAATCACAAACAGCAGAGGACCCATAACTGATCCCTGCGGTACACCACTGGTAACTGGGATCCAGGCTGAATATTTGCCATCTACCACCACTCTCTGACTTCTATCGGTTAGCCAGTTCGTTATCCAACTGGCCAAATTTCCCACTATCCCATGCCTCCTTACTTTCTGCAGACGCCTACCATGGGGAACCTTATCAAATGCCTTACTAAAATCCATGTACACTACAGCCACTGCTTTACCTTCATCCACATGCTTGGTCACCTCCTCAAATAATTCAATAAGACTTGTAAGGCAAGACCTACCCCTCACAAATCTGTGCTGACTATCCCTAATCAAGCAGTGTCTTTCCAGATGCTCAGAAATCCTATCCTTCAGTACCCTTTCCATGACTTTGCCTACCACCGAGGTAAGACTAACTGGCCTGTAATTCCCAGGGTTATCCCTAGTCCCTTTTTTGAACAGGGGCACGATATTCGCCACTCTCCAATCCCCTGGTACCACCCCTGTTGACAGTGAGAATGAAAAGATCATTGCCAACGTCTCTGCAATTTCATCTCTTGCTTCCCATAGAATCCTTGGATATATCCCGTCAGGCCCGGGGGACTTGTCTATCCTCAAGTTTTTCAAAATGCCCAACATCTTCCTTCCTAACAAGTATTTCCTCGAGCTTACCAGTCTGTTTCACACTGTCCTCTCCAACAATATGGCCCCTCTCATTTGTAAATACCGAAGAAAAGTACTCGTTCAAGACCTCTCCTATCTCTTCAGACTCAATACACAATCGCCCGCTACTGTCCTTGATCGGACCTACCCTCGCTCTAGTCATTCTCATATTTCTCACATATGTGTAAAAGGCCTTGGGGTTTTCCTTGATCCTACCCGCCAAAGATCGTCCATGCCCTCTCTTAGCTCTCCTAATCCCTTTCTTCAGTTCCCTCCTGGCTATCTTGTTTTCCTCCAATGCCCTGTCTGAACCTTGTTTCCGCAGCCTTACATAAGTCTCCTTTTTCCTTTTAACAAGACATTCAACCTCTCTTGTCAACCATGGTTCCCTCACTCGACCATCTCTTCCCTGCCTGACAGGGACATACATATCAAGGACACGTAGTACCTGTTCCTTGAACAAGTTCCACATTTCACTTGTGTCCTTCCCTGACAGACTATGTTCCCAACTTATGCACTTCAATTCTTGTCTGGCAACATCGTATTTACCCTTCCCCCAATTGTAAATCTTGCCCTGTTGCACGCACCTATCCCTCTCCATTACTAAACTGAAAGTCACAGAATTGTGGTCACTATCTCCAAAATGCTCCCCCACTAACAAATCTATCACTTACCCTGGTTCATTACCAAGTACTAAATCCAATATTGCCCCTCCTCTGGTCGGACAATCTACATACTGTGTTAGAAAAGCTTCCTGGACACACTGCACAAACACCACCCCATCCAAACTATTTGATCTAAAGAGTTTCCACTCAATATTTGGGAAGTTAAAGTCACCCATGACTACTACCCTGTGACTTCTGCACCTTTCCAAAATCTGTTTCCCAATCTGTTCCTCCACAACTCTGCTATTATTGGGGGGCCTATAGAAAACTCCTAACAAGGTGACTGCTCCTTTCCCATTTCTGACTTCAACCCATACTACCTCAGTAGGCAGATACTCCTTGAACTGCCTTTCTGCAGCTGTTATACTATCTCTAATTAACAATGCCACTCCCCCACCTCTTTTACCACCCTCCCTAATCTTATTGAAACATCTATAACCAGGGACCTCTGACAACCATTTCTGCCCCTCTTCTATCCAAGTTTCCGTGATGGCCACCACATCGTAGTCCCAAGTACCGATCCATGCCTTAAGTTCACCCACCTTATTCCTGATGCTTCTTGCGTTGAAGCATACACACTTCAACCCATCTCCGTGCCTGCAAGTACTCTCCTTTGTCAGTGTTCCCTTCCCCACTGCCTCATTACACGCTTTGGTGTCCTGAATATCGGCTACCTTAGTTGCTGGACTACAAATCCGGTTCCCATTCCCCTGCCAAATTAGTTTAAACCCTCCCGAAGAGTACTAGAAAACCTCCCTCCCAGGATATTGGTGCCCCTCTGGTTCAGATGCAACCCGTCCTGCTTGTACAGGTCCCACCTTCCCCAGAATGCGCTCTAATTATCCAAATACCTGAAGCCCTCCCTCCTACACCATTCCTGCAGCTACGTGTTCAACTGCACTCTCTCCCTATTCCTAGCCTCGCTATCACGTGGCACCGGCAACAAACCAGAGATGACAACTCTGTCTGTCCTGGCTTTCAACTTCCAGCCCAACTCCCTAAACTCGTTTATTACCTCCACACCCCTTTTCCTACCTACACCGTTGGTACCAATGTGCACCACGACTTCTGGCTGCTCCCCCTCCCCCTTAAGGATCCTGAAGACACGATCCGAGACATCCCTGGCCCTGGCACCCGGGAGGCAACATACCTTCCGGGAGTCTCGCTCGCGACCACAGAATCTCCTATCTATTCCCCGAACCATTGAATCTCCTACAACTATTGCTTTTCTATTCTCCCCCCTTCCCTTCTGAGCCCCAGAGCCAGACTCAGTGCCAGAGACCTGGCTGCTAGGGCCTTCCCCCGGTAGGTCATCCCCCCAACAGCATCCAAAACGGTATACTTGTTTTGAAGGGGAACGGCCACGAGGGATCCCTGCACTGTCTGCCTGTTTTTTTTTTTTCCCCTGACTGTAACCCAGCTATTCTTGTCCTGTACCTTGGGTGTGGTTACCTCCCTGTAACTCTTCTCTATCACCCCCTCTGCCTCCCGGATGATCCGAAGTTCATCCAGCTTCAGCTCCAGTTCCCTAACACGGTCTTTGAGGAGCTGGAGTTGGGTGCACTTCCCGCAGGTATAGTCAGCGGGGACACCCGTGGTATCCCTCACCACCCACATCCTACAGGAGGAGCATGCAACTGGCCTAGCCTCCATCCCCTCTTACCTTACAGAATATAGCTGCCCTGTGGACCAACTGGACCTCCGCCCTCCGACCCTGCTCCCAGTCAGCTGCACTCTCTGTAAACTCCTGGCTCTCTTCTCACTCTTTGCGGAAATGTAGGAAACAAAATGAAAGGAGCACCTTCCTCCCTCCTCACCTAACTCCCTCAGTCACCAAACTCTCACTATAGCACTCAAATGCACCAAATTCAGCACTCCCTCAGTCACCAAACTCTTACTATAGCACTCAAATGCACCAGATTTAGCACTCAGTGCAAACAAAGTCTGCACTGTAGGGGATCACTTTTATACTGTGAATCTAGCCTCTGAAAACTGGCCTAATCCAATTAACTAATTAACAAGCTCTAGCTGCAAGTGCCTACAAGTAGAAGCTTTGTTTAAAGCTGATTGAAAATTTACCTTCTTCTAAACCAAACAGCAACTTTTAAGTTAATTAACTAAATAAAAGAAAGACTAGAGTTTAGATAAAAAAATGAAGCCTTATACTCCCTCAGTCACCAAACTCTCACTATAGCACTCAAATGCACCAAATTCAGCACTCAGTGCAAACCAAAGAAAGAGAGAAGAACAGGGAGTGTGAGAGACAGAGACCGAGAGAGTGTGTGGGAGAGGGAGAGACAGAGAGTGAGGGAGACAGAAAGAGACTGAGAGAGACGGAAGGACAGAAGAAGACAGAGAGACAGAAGGACAGAAGGAGACTGAGAGAGATGGAAGGACAGACAGATAGATAGAAGGGAGATGAGAGTTATGAATGCAGACAGGAAAGTGAAGTTAAGACCATAATCAGATCGGCCATGATCTGATTGACTCATGTAGCAGGCTTGAGGGGCTGAATGGCTTAATTGCTCATGCTCTTATGAACTTAGAAAGATATAGCCAGCCAGCCAGACAGCGAGATAGTGACAGGGAGAGAGCAAAAGATAATGCAGTTTGGATAGGGATAAGACAGAGAAAGCGATTAAGAGGATGGGATTTTCAATCTGTCCGACGGCGCTTTGCGGAGGCAGTCTGTCATTGGCCGGCGGCAGAATCTCCCAGTCCCGCCAATGTCTACGTTTTTCCATGGCTCAAACCCTCTGCCACCAGGGAACCCACCACTGGGGTCACCATCGGCGGGATCAGAGGTCTAGGCAGCGGCATGAGCTGGAAAATTTCAACCAGGGAGTTGGAGAGAAAGAGAGACGGATACGGCGATAGACAGATTACAGTTTAGCCTGTTAACAGACAGTGGGTTCTGGAGTGAAGCCAGGACTTGGGCAGAAACATGGGACTGGATTCTGTGCAGCCCCGCGCCGAAATCGCGGCTGGCACGGGGGTGGAGAATCCACTCATGCTGTAATTGGGCCCGGCGCTGGTTCGGCGATTCTCCGGGACCCGAAAATCGGCGTGTTCGCGGAGTACGCGGCGCAGCTGGCAGCCCATTGACAGAGACCAGCCCAGCGATCCTCCGCTCCCAACCGGCCGAGTTCCCGACGGCATGGAACTAACTTGCCATTGCCGGTCGGGATGCTGGCGTGACGGCTACGGACTGAGTCCATGGCCACCCTGGTCGGGGACGGGGGGATCAGACACCGGAGGGGCCTTATAGGCCGCCGGGGGTTAGATCCGCGCGGTCAGATGCTCGGGCGCGCGGCCGATCGGGGGTCTAATTTTTCCATCTGGCTCCGCGGTCCGGGTCCGCCATGGGGCACGTCGTGACCGCTGGAGGCCGCTGCCGTGCTCATGCGCGGACTCCAAACCGGAAGTGTGGGGGCCCGTATCCGCAGCTAATGCTGCGAGATTTACTCCGGGTCCCTGCTCGCCCCCTGCAGGGCACTGAATTAACTTGTTTCTCGGAATTTCTGGAGTAAAACTCCACCGTTTTTACGCTGGCGTGGGGACATAGTCTCATTTTGGGAGAATCCAGCCCATGAAGCCTGCCAATATAAGGGGATCAGGAGTTATGAGGAGAAGGCAGGAGAATGGGAATGAGAAACGTATCAGCCATGATTAAATGAAGGAGCAGATTCGATGGGCCGAAAGGCCTAATCCTGCTCTGTTTTATGGTCTTAATATGGACACTGTGACTGCAGCAGTGAGTATGGGATGACTGCTACGCACCAAATGGACAAAATTCTAAGAATTAGGCCAGAGATGATCATATAAAGTAAGCCGAAGTATAAGGACAAATCAAGAGAGAAGGAAACACTTGAGTTTGTTAAAGGCTGAAGTCGGGTATAATGAGGCACATCTTGTGCCCTGAAGGTAGGAGATGGAGAGAAGCACAGAAACATAGAAAATAAGAGCAGGAGGAATCATTCGGCCCTTCGAACCTGCTCCTTCATTCATTGTGATCATGGCTGATCATAAAACTCAATAGTCTGATTCTGCTTTCCCCCCCATATCCTCTGATCCCCTTTGCCCCTACTGCTGTATCTAAACTGCTTCTTGAAAACTACTTCCTGTGGTAATGAATTCCACAGGCCGACAACTCCCTGGGTGAAGACACTTCTCTGTCCTAAATGAACTAGCCCATATCCTCAGACTGTGCCCCCTGGTTCTGGACACCCCCACCATCGGGAACATCCTTCCTGCATCAACCCTGTTCAGTCCTGTTAGAATTTTATAAGTTTCTACGAGATCGCCCTCATTCTTCTGAACTCCAGCGAATATAATCCTAACCGACTCAATCTCTCCTCATGCGTCAGTCCCGCCATCCCAGGAATCAGTCTGGTAAACCTTTGCTGCACTATCTATAAAACAAGAACATCCTTCCTCAGGTAAGGAGACAAAAACTGCACACAATATTCCAGATGTGACCTCACCAAGGCCCTGTATAATTGCAGCAAGACACCCCTGCTCCTGTACTCGTATCCTCTCGCAATGAAGGCCAGTATACCATTTGCCTTCTTTACCGCCTGCTGTACCTGCATGCTTACCTTCAGTGACTGGTGTACAAGGACACCCAGGTTTTGTTGCACATTCCCCTCTCCTAATTTATGGCCATTCAGATAACAGTCTGCCTTCTTGTTTTTGCTGCCAAAGTGGATAAGCTCCCATTTCTCCAAATTATACTGCATCTGCCATTTATTTGCCCACTCATTCAACTTGTCCAAATCACATTGAAGGATCTCTGCATCCTCCTCACAGCTCACCCTCCCACACAACTTGGTGTCATCTGAAAAGTACCCTGAGATGCAGATTATCAGGCCCTGGGGATTTATCAGCCTTCAATCCCATCAATTTTCCCAACATCATTACTTTACTAATATTATCATAGAATGTACAGTGCAGAAGGAGGCCATTCGGCCCATCGAGTCTGCACCGGCTCTTGGAAAGAGCACCCTACCCAAGGTCAACACATCCACCCTATCCCCATAACCCAGTAACCCCACCCAACACTAAGGGCAATTTATCATGGCCAATCCACCTAACCTGCACATCTTTGGACTGTGGGAGGAAACCGGAGCACCCGGAGGAAACCCACGCACACACGGGGAGGATTGCAGACTCCGCACAGACAGTGACCCAAGCCGGAATCGAACCTGGGACCCTGGAGCTGTGGAGCAATTGTGCTACCCACAATGCTACCGTGCTGCCCTTGATCACCTTCAGTTCCTCCCTCTGACTAAACTCTCCGTTCTCCAACATTTCTGGTATCCAATTTGTGTCTTCATTCGTGAAGACAGAAACAAAGTGTGTGTTTAGTTGCTCAGTCATTTCTTTGTCCCCAATATAAATTCCCCTGTTTCTGAGTGCAAGGGACCGACATTTGGCTTCACCAATTTTTTTCTCTTCACGTAACTATAGAAACTTCTTCAGTCAGTTTTTATGTTCCCTGCAAGCTTACTCTCTGACTCTACTTTCCCCTTCTTAATCAATCCCTTGGTCCTTCTTTGCTGAATTCTAAACAGCTCCCAGTCCTCAAACCTGTTGTTTTTCTTGGCCAATTTGTATGGCTCTTCCTTCCATCAAATACTACTTCTAATTTCCCTTGTAAGCCATGGATTGGCCACCTTTAGCATTTGTGCCAGACAGGAATAAACAATTATTGCAGTTCCCCCATATGTTCCTTGAATGTTTGCTTATCCACTGTCATTCCTTTGAGTAACATTCCCTAATCTATCAAAGCCAGAGATACATGAGAGAATAAATGCTTATATGTATCACTCTTAACTGTTGATCATACTCCACTTGTAAATTGCTCTATAGGCTGAATTTAAAGAATAAATTGACTGAAATTATCATCTGACTTCAGTACTACTTAAGTCGAAATGTAGATTTTTTTGCTTTACGCCACTCTATTGTCAGTGGGCAAGCACAGGGTAGGTAACAGCAGAGGAACAGTGAGGACACTGGCAGCAGGGGACAGGGTCACTGACAAGAAAAAGGGCTACTGGGTTCATGGCAGGAGAGGGGCTCAACATCAATCAGCAAACAATAAACCACCAGAGAACATGGCTCCCCAAGTGATCATTGCCTGCCATGTGCATTGACCGCTGGGAGGGCATTGACTCGGCACACAACATTGACTTACTGCAGCTTCCATTCTCTCTGCGTTTTTCGCCACACGCATCGTCTCACGCTCCTCATCACTGACCACATGGGAAGCCTGTTTGATTCGTTCAAACTCATCAGTGCTCATGATTAGGGTCTTGCCTGAGGGATCTTCTGTGGGAATACTGAGGGATAAAAATAAAATACGTGAATGAAGGAGAGAGAAATAAATTATCGAGCGAGAGGTGGAATGAGGTACTGAGAGAAAAACAGACAGAGAAAGAGAGGGGGGGGGGGTGAGAGACGGAGTAGGATATTGAAAGAGAGAAAGAGTCTGGTGCCTCTGACACCTTTACCCTCTCTACCTGTTTCTCACTGGGTCGCTGTGTGCACTGAGTAAAGGTCACTTACATCAGGTCTCGGATCATATCCTTGGTAATGAGTCTGATACTCTCCTTGGGCTTGTTTTTGTCGGGGGTGGGATATAGCAGTTTCCCAAGGGCATCATTTGAGCATGGGTCCAATTCCGCACTAACCTGGGTCTCAGGATTCAATTTCTGAAAGACAATGACAGTGCACATTAACATATCATCTGTTGCTGCTCATCAATGAGGTGAGTGTGACTGACCTTGACATCAAGGCAGCATTTGACCGAGTGTGGCAACAAGGAGCACGAGCTAAACTGGATTCAGTGGGAATCAGGGGGAAAACTCTCCGCTGGTTGGAGTCATACCCGGCACAAAGGAAGATGGTTGTGATGGTTGGAAGTCAATATCTCAGCTCCAGGACATCACTGCAGGAGTTCCTCAGGGTCGTGTGCTTGGCCCCAACCACCTTCAGCTGCTTCATCAATGACCTCCCTTCCATTATAAGGTCAGAGTGGGGATGTTTGCGGATGACTGCACAATGTTCAGCACCATTCGTGACTCCTCAGATAATGAAGCAGTCCCTGTCCAAATGCAGCAAGACCTGGACAATATCCAGGCTCGGGCTGACAAGTGGCAAGTTACCTTCCCGCCACACAAGTGCCAGGCAATGACCATCTCCAACAAGAGAGGATCTAACCACCGCCCCTTGACATTCAATGGCATTACCGCCACTGAATCGCCCACAATCAACATCCTGGGGGTTACCATTGATCAGAAACTGAATTGGACCAGCAATATTAATACCGTGGCTACCAGGGCAGGTCAAAGGCTAGGAATCCTACAGCGAGTAACTCACCTCCTGCACCCCCCACCCCCCCCCACCCCTCCCCCAAACCTATCCACAATCTACAAAGCACAAGTCAGGAGTGCAATGGAATACTCTCCACTTGCCTGGGTGAGTGCAGCTCCAACAACACTCAAGAAGCTCGACACCATCCAGGACAAAACTGCCCGCTTGATTGCTCCCCCTTCTACAAACATCTAAACCCTCCAACACCGATGAACAGTGGCAGCCAGGTGTACCATCTACAAGATGCACTGCAGGTACTCATCAAGGTTCCTTAGTCAGCACCTTCCAAACCCACAACCACTACCAAGTGGAAGAACAAGAGCAGCAGATACCTGGAGGTTCCCCTCCAAGTCACTCACCACCCTGACTTGGAAATATATCGCCGTTCCTTCACTGTCGCTGGGGCAACATCCAGGAACTCCCTCCCTAACAGCACAGTGGGTGTACCTACACCTCGGGGACTGCAGCGGTTCAAGAAGGCAGCTCACCACCACATTCTGAAGGGCAGCTAGGGGTGGGCAATAAATGTTGCCTAACCAGCGACACCCACATCCCATAAATGAATTTTTTAAAAGATTTTTAAGGAGTAAAATAATCAAGGGTTATGGGTATAAGGCAAGAAAGTGGAGTTGAAGATTATCCTTTCAGAACAGTCATGATCTCACGGAATGGTGGAGCAGACTCGATTGGCCGAATGGCCTACCTCTGCGCCTACATCTTATAGTCTTCAGGTCTTATCGTCACAATAGTATACAGTCAGGAGGGAATTGCCCTGTGAGTCTTCAACATCAACACTAGACCCCATGACATCAGATCAAAAATAGGCAAGGAAACCTCCTTCTGATTACCATGAACCAGAATCACAGAATTGTACAGATTAACTTACTTACCTTGCAGGTCAACTGTTGAGTTCGGGAGTGAGAGCTGGGACCTTAGAATCAGCGCGGGAATTTTGAAAAAGCACGGGGGCTGCGAGGCAGAGGGGACCATTTAAAAGGTCGCTGTCTGTGGTGAGGTGAGTACAGATTAACTTGCTTACCTTGCAGGTCAGCTGTTGAGTTCGGGAGTGAGAGCTGGGACCTTAGAATCAGCGCGGGAATTTTGAAAAAGCGCGGGGGCTGCGAGGCAGAGGGGACCATTTAAAAGGTCGCTGTCTGTGGTGAGGTGAGTACAGATTAACTTGCTTACCTTGCAGGTCAGCTGTTGAGTTCGGGAGTGAGAGCTGGGACCTTAGAATCAGCGCGGGAATTTTGAAAAAGCGCGGGGGCTGCGAGGCAGAGGGGACCATTTAAAAGGTCGCTGTCTGTGGTGAGGTGAGTACAGATTAACTTGCTTACCTTGCAGGTCAGCTGTTGAGTTCGGGAGTGAGAGCTGGGACCTTAGAATCAGCGCGGGAATTTTGAAAAAGCGCGGGGGCTGCGAGGCAGAGGGGACCATTTAAAAGGTCGCTGTCTGTGGTGAGGTGAGTACAGATTAACAACTTGCTTACCTTGCAGGCCAAGTCGATTTCAGCAGGAGCGGAGCAGGCTAGTCCAATTCAGCGGGGGCAGTGCGGAAGTGATTTCTGGGAGGTAAGTTTCTCCTTTAAATACATTTTTAAAAAAATTCTAGTGTTTAAGGTGGGAACAGGAAGTCGACCCGCGGACTTCTGGGAAGACCCTCACCAATAAATTCTGGTGGAGAGGAAACCCGAGACACTACACGAGTAGTGTCTCCCACCCGCCCTCCTCCTCTAACCTAATAATAAAACCCTTTGGTGTGAGGTAAGTACCATATTTTATTATTGTTATTAATAATTGTTTTTTTTTAATATATAAAATTTTTTTAATTTAGTTGTTAGCCAGATCTTGGTAGAAAGTTAGAGGAATGGCAGGGAAGGGAGTGCAATGTTCCTCCTGCAGGATGTTTGAGGTGAGGGATGCCGTTAGTGTCCCTGCTGATTTTACCTGCAGGAAGTGCTGCCACCTCCAGCTCCTCCAAGACCGAGTTAGGGAACTGGAGCTGGAGTTGGAAGAACTTTGCATCATTCGGGAGGCAGAGGGGGTCATAGATAGCAGCTTCAGGGAATTAGTTACACCAAAGATTGGAGATAGATGGGTAACTGTAAGAGGGACGGGGAAAAAACAGTCAGTGCAGGGATCCCCTGCGGTCGTTCCCCTGAGTAACAAGTATACCGCTTTGGATACTTGTGGGGGGGACGACTTACCAGGGGTAAGCCATGGGGTACGGACCTCTGGCACAGAGTCTGTCCCTGTTGCTCAGAAGGGAAGGGGGGAGAGGAGCAGAGCATTAGTAATTGGGGACTCTATAGTCAGGGGCACAGATAGGAGATTTTGTGGGAGCGTGAGAGACTCACGTTTGGTATGTTGCCTCCCAGGTGCAAGGGTACGTGATGTCTCGGATCGTGTTTTCCGGGTCCTTAAGGGGGAGGGGGAGCAGCCCCAAGTCGTGGTCCACATTGGCACTAACGACATAGGTAGGAAAGGGGATAAGGATGTCAGGCAGGCTTTCAGGGAGCTAGGATGGAAGCTCAGAACTAGAACAAACAGAGTTGTTATCTCTGGGTTGTGCCCCTTCTACGTGATAGTGAGATGAGGAATAGGGAGAGAGAGCAATTAAACACGTGGCTACAGGGATGGTGCAGGCGGGAGGGATTCAGATTTCTGGATAACTGGGGCTCTTTCTGGGGAAGGTGGGACCTCTACAGACAGGATGGTCTACATCTGAACCTGCGGGGCACAAATATCCTGGGGGGGAGATTTGTTAGTGCTCTTTGGGGGGGTTTAAACTAATGCAGCAGGGGCATGGGAACCTGGATTGTAGTTTTAGGGTAAGGGAGAATGAGAGTATAGAGGTCAGGAGCTCAGATTTGACGTCGCAGGAGGGGGCCAGTGTTCAGGTAGGTGGTTTGAAGTGTGTCTACTTCAATGCCAGGAGTATACGAAATAAGGTAGGGGAACTGGCAGCATGGGTTGGTACCTGGGACTTCGATGTTGTGGCCATTTCGGAGACATGGATAGAGCAGGGACAGGAATGGATGTTGCAGGTTCCGGGGTTTAGGTGTTTTAGTAAGCTCAGAGAAGGAGGCAAAAGAGGGGGAGGTGTGGCGCTGCTAGTCAAGAGCAGTATTACGGTGGCGGAGAGGATGCTAGATGGCATAGTGTAGGTTAGATGGCTTTTGTTTCGGTGCAACATCGTGGGCCGAAGGGCCTGTACTGCGCTGTATTGTTCTATGTTCTATGGGGACTCTTCTTCCGAGGTAGTATGGGCTGAAGTTAGAAACAGGAAAGGAGAGGTCACCCTGTTGGGAGTTTTTTATAGGCCTCCTAATAGTTCTAGGGATGTAGAGGAAAGGATGGCGAAGATGATTCTGGATAAGAGCGAAAGTAACAGGGTAGTTATTATGGGAGACTTTAACTTTCCAAATATTGACTGGAAAAGATATAGTTCGAGTACAATAGATGGGTCGTTTTTTGTACAGTGTGTGCAGGAGGGTTTCCTGACACAATATGTTGACAGGCCAACAAGAGGCGAGGCCACGTTGGATTTGGTTTTGGGTAATGAACCAGGCCAGGTGTTGGATTTGGAGGTAGGAGAGCACTTTGGGGACAGTGACCACAATTCGGTGTCGTTTACGTTAATGATGGAAAGGGATAAGTATACACCGCAGGGCAAGAGTTATAGCTGGGGGAAGGGCAATTATGATGCCATTAGACGTGACTTGGGGGGGATAAGGTGGAGAAGTAGGCTGCAAGTGTTGGGCACACTGGATAAGTGGGGCTTGTTCAAGGATCAGCTACTGCGTGTTCTTGATAAGTATGTACCGGTCAGGCAGGGAGGAAGGCGTCGAGCGAGGGAACCGTGGTTTACCAAGGAAGTGGAATCTCTTGTTAAGAGGAAGAAGTAGGCCTATGTGAAGAGGTGTGAAGTTTCAGTTGGGGCGATGGATAGTTACAAGGTAGCGAGGAAGGATCTAAAGAGAGAGCTAAGACGAGCAAGGAGGGGACATGAGAAGTATTTGGCAGGAAGGATCAAGGAAAACCCAAAAGCTTGCTATAGGTATGTCAGGAATAAGCGAATGACTAGGGAAAGAGTAGGACCAGTCAAGGACAGGGATGGGAAATTGTGTGTGGAGTCTGAAGAGATAGGCGAGATACTAAATGAATATTTTTTGTCAGTATTCACTCAGGAAAAAGATAATGTTGTGGAGGAGAATGCTGAGCCCCAGGCTAATAGAATAGATGGCATTGAGGTACGTAGGGAAGAGGTGTTGGCAATTCTGGACAGGCTGAAAATAGATAAGTCCCCGGGACCTGATGGGATTTATCCTGGGATTCTCTGGGAGGCCAGGGAAGAGATTGCCGGACCTTTGGCTTTGATTTTTATGTCATCATTGGCTACAGGAATAGTGCCAGAGGACTGGAGGACAGCAAATGTGGTCCCTTTGTTCAAAAAGGGGAGCAGAGACAACCCCGGCAACTATAGACCGGTGAGCCTCACGTCTGTAGTGGGTAAAGTCTTGGAGGGGATTATAAGAGACAAGATTTATAATCATCTAGATAGGAATAATATGATCAGGGATAGTCAGCATGGCTTTGTGAAGGGTAGGTCATGCCTCACAAACCTTATTGAGTTCTTTGAGAAGGTGACTGAACAGGTAGACGAGGGTAGAGCAGTTGATGTGGTGTATATGGATTTCAGCAAAGCGTTTGATAAGGTTCCCCACGGTAGGCTATTGCAAAAAATACGGAGCCTGGGGATTGAGGGTGATTTAGAGATGTGGATCAGAAATTGGCTAGCTGAAAGAAGACAGAGGGTGGTTGTTGATGGGAAATGTTCAGAATGGAGTACAGTCACAAGTGGAGTACCAGAAGGATCTGTTCTGGGGCCGTTGCTGTTTGTCATTTTTATCAATGACCTAGAGGAAGGCGCAGAAGGGTGGGTGAGTAAATTTGCAGACGATACTAAAGTCGGTGGTGTTGTCGATAGTGTGGAACGATGTAGCAGGTTGCAGAGGGATATAGATAAGCTGCAGAGCTGGGCTGAGAGGTGGCAAATGGAGTTTAATGTAGAGAAGTGTGAGGTGATTCACTTTGGAAGGAATAACAGGAATGCGGAATATTTGGCTAATGGTAAAGTTCTTGGAAGTGTGGATGAGCAGAGGGATCTAGGTGTCCATGTACATAGATCCCTGAAAGTTGCCACCCAGGTTGATAGGGTTGTGAAGAAGGCCTATGGAGTGTTGGCCTTTATTGGTAGAGGGATTGAGTTCCGGAGTCGGGAGGTCATGTTGCAGCTGTACAGAACTCTGGTACGGCCGCATTTGGAGTATTGCGTACAGTTCTGGTCACCGCATTATAGGAAGGACGTGGAGGCTTTGGAGCGGGTGCAGAGGAGATTTACCAGGATGTTGCCTGGTATGGAGGGAAAATCTTATGAGGAAAGGCTGATGGACTTGAGGTTGTTTTCGTTGGAGAGAAGAAGGTTGAGAGGAGACTTAATAGAGGCATACAAAATGATCAGGGGGTTAGATAGGGTGGACAGTGAGAGCCTTCTCCCGCGGATGGATATGGCTGGCACGAGGGGACATAACTTTAAACTGAGGGGTAATAGATATAGGACAGAGGTCAGAGGTAGGTTCTTTACGCAAAGAGTAGTGAGGCCGTGTAATGCCCTACCTGCTACAGTAGTGAACTCGCCAACATTGAGGGCATTAAAAAGTTTATTGGATAAACATATGGATGATAATGGCATAGTGTAGGTTAGATGGCTTTGGTTTCGGTGCAACATCGTGGGCCGAAGGGCCTGTACTGCGCTGTATTGGTCTATGTTCTATGTTATGGTGCAGAAGGATGCCATTTCTGCCATCATGCCTGTGCCAGTTCTCCACACGAGCATTATGGCTTAGTGCCATTCTCCTGTACCCCTCCACATCGTTTCTATTTAAGTAATCAAGTTCAGGGCAGCACGGTAGCACAAGTGGATAGCACTGTGGCTTCACAGCTCCTGGGTCCCAGGTTCGATTCCCTGCTGGGTCACTGTCTGTGCGGAGTCTGCACGTTCTCCCCGTGTGTGCGTGGGTTTCCTCCGGGTGCTCCGGTTTCCTCCCACAGTCCAAAGACGTGCAGATTAGGTGGATTGGAAATGATAAATTGCCCATAGTGACCAAAAAGGTGAGGAGGGGTTATTGGGTTACGGTGATAGGGTGGAAGTGAGGGCTTAAGTGGGTCAGTGCAGACCCGATGGGCCGAATGGCCTCCTTCTGCACTGTATGCTCTATGTTAATCATCAAATGTCCTCTTGAATGCTTTGATTGAACCTGCCTCGACCACAATGCAGGCAGTGTATTCTCACATCACATTTGCTTCTTTTGCAAATCAGTTTAATTCTGTGTCCTCTCATTCTTGATCCTTTTACAAGCAGGAACAGTTTCTCCCCGTCTACTCTGTCCAGCCTCCTCATTACTTTGAACATCTCCATCAAATCCCCTCTCAGCCTTTTTTCTCTCCAAGAAAAAACGTGCCAACCTCTCCAATCTATCCACATAACTGAAGTTTCTCATCCCTGGAAATATTCCTGTAAAACTCTTTTTTTTCAATAATCTTTATTGTCACAAGTAGGCTTACATTAACACTGCAATGAAGTTAATGTGAAAATCCCCTAGTCGCCACATTTCGGCACCTGTTCGGGTACACTGAGGGAGAATTCTGAATGTCCAAATTACCTAACAGCGCATCTTTTTTTGGGGACTAGTGGAAGGAAATCGGAGCACCCGGAGGAAACCCACGCAGACACGGGGAGAACGTGCAGACTCCGCACAGACAGTGACCCAAGCCGGGAATCAAAGAATAAAGAACAAAGAAAAGTACAGCACAGGAACAGGTCCTTCGGTCCTCCAAGCCAGTGTCGACCATGCTGCCTGTCTAAACTAAAATCTTCTACACTTCCTGGGTCCGTATCCCTCTATTCATGTATTTGTCAAGATGCCCCTTAAATGTCACCATCGTCACTGCTTCCACCACCTCCTCCGGCAGCGAGTTCCAGGTACCCACTACCCTCTGTTTAAAAAATTTTGCCTCGTACATCTCCTCTAAACCTTGCCCCTCACACTTTAAACCTATGCCCCCTAGTAATTGACTCCTCTACCCCGGGGAAAAGCCTCCGACTATCCACTCTGTCTATGCCCCTCATAATTTTGTAGACCTCTATCAGGTCGCCCCTCAACCTCTGCCGTTCCAGTGAGAACAAACCAAGTTTATTCAACCGCTCCTCATAGCTAATGCCCTCCATACCAGGCAACATTCTGGTAAATCTCTTCTGCACCCTCTCTGAAGCCTCCACATCCTTCTGGTAGTGTGGCGACCAGAATTGAACACTATACTCCAAGTGTGGCCTAACTAAAGTTCTATACAGCTGCAACATGATTTGCCAATTCTTATACTCAATGCCCCGGCCAATGAAGGCAAGCATGCCGTATGCCTTCTTGACTACCTTCTCCACCTGTGTTGCCCCTTTCAGTGACCTGTGGACCTGTACTCCTAGATCTCTCTGACTTTCAATACTCTTGAGGGTTCTACCATTCACTGTATATTCCCTACCTGCATTAGGCATTCCAAAATGCATTACCTTGCATTTGTCCGGATTAAACTCCATCTGCCATCTCTCCGCCCAAGTCTCCAAACAATCTAAATCCTGCTGTATCCTCTGACAGTCTTCCTCGCTGTCCGCAATTCCACCAACCTTTGTGTCGTCTGCAAACTTACTAATCAGACCAGTTACATTTTCCTCCAAATCATTTATTCTAGGTACCCACTACCCTCTGTTTAAAAAACTTGCCTCCTCTAAACCTTGCCCCTCGCACCTTAAACCTATGCCCCCTAGTAATTGACCCCTCTACCCTGGGAAAAAGCCTCTGACTATCCACTCTGTCTATGCCCCTCATAATTTTGTAGACCTCTATCAGGTCGCCCCTCAACCTCCTTCGTTCCAGTGAGAACAAACCGAGTTTATTCAACTGCTCCTCATAGCTAATGCAAACCTGGGACCCTGGCGCTGTGAAGCCACAGTGCTATCCATTGTGCTACCGTGCTGCCCACTCTGCACTCTCTCCAATGTGTCACATCCTTCCTATAGTGTGGTGCCCAGAACTGTACACAATATTCCAGCTGAGGTCCAATCAGTGTTTTGCATCAATTCAGCATAACCTCCATCCTCTTGTACATCTTGTCGCACCCCCACAACCCAAAGATGTGCAGGGTAGGTGGATAGGCCATTCTAAATTGCCCCTCAATTGGAAAAAAAAGAATTGGGTACGCTAAATTTTTTTTAAAACCTTGTATTCTATGCCCCAGCTAATAAAGGCAAGTACACCATTTGCCTTCTGAACCACTTTATCTACCTGCTCTGCTACCTTCATGAGTCTTTGGACATGCATCCAAAGTCCCTCTGATCCTCGGTGCTTCCCAGGGTCCTGTCGTTTATCCTGTATTCTCTTGCCTTATTGTCCGGCCCAAGTGCAGCACCTCACACTTATCCAGATTGAATTTCATTTGCCATGGATCAGCGCACCTGACCAGCCCGTCTATATCCTCCTGTAATCTAAGTCTATCCTCCTCAGTATTTACCACCCTACCAATTTTAGTATCATCCACAAACTTAGAACATAGAACATAACAGCGCAGTACAGGCCCTTCGGCCCTCGATGTTGCGCCGACCTGTGAAACCACTCTAAAGCCCATCTACACTATTCCCTTATCGTCCATATGTCTATCCAATGACCATTTAAATGCCCTTAGTGTTGGCAAGTCCACTACTGTTGCAGGCAGGGCATTCCACGCCCTTACTACTCTCTGAGTAAAGAACCTACCTCTGATATCTGTCTTATATCTATCTCCCCTCAATCTGAAGCTATGTACCCTCGTGCTAGACATCACCATCCGAGGAAAAAGGCTCTCACTGTCCACCCTATCCAATCCTCTGATCATCTTGTATGCCTCAATTAAGTCACCTCTTAACCTTCTTCTCTCGAACAAAAACAGCCTCAAGTCCCTCAGCCTTCCCTCAGATGATCTTCCCTCCATACCAGGCAACATCCTGGTAAATCTGCTCTGCACCCTTTCCAATGCTTCCACATCCTTCCTATTATGTGGCGAGCAGAATTGCACGCAATACTCCAAATGCGGCCGCACCAGAGTTTTGTACAGCTGCAACATGACCTCATGGCTCCGAAACTCAATCCCTCTATCAATAAAAGCTAACACACCATACGCCTTCTTAACAACCCTCTCAACCTGGGTGGCAACTTTCAGGGATCTATGTACATGGACACCGAGATCTCTCTGCTCATCCACACTGCCAAGAATCTTACCATTAGCCCAGTACTCTGTCTTCCTGTTATTCCTTCCAAAATGAATCACCTCACACTTTTCTGCATTAAACTCAATTTGCCACCTCTCAGCCCAGCGCTGCAGCTTATCTATGTCCCTCTGTAACTTGTAACATCCTTCCGCACTGTCCACAACTCCACCGACTTTAGTGTCATCTGCAAATTTACTCACCCATCCTTCTACGCCCTCTTCCAGGTCATTTATAAAAATGACAAACAGCAGTGGCCCCAAAGCAGATCCTTGTGGTACACCACTAGTAACTGGACTCCAGTCTGAACATTTCCCATCAACCACCACCCTTTGTCTTCTTCCAGCTAGCCAATTTCTGATCCAAACTGCTAAATCACCCTGAATCCCATGCCTCCGTATTTTCTGCAGTAGCCTACCGTGGGAACCTTATCAAACGCTTTACTGAAATCCAGATACACCACATCAACTGCTTTACCCTCATCCACCTATTTGGTCACCTTCTCAAAGAACTCAATAAGGTTTGTGAGGCACGACCTACCCTTCCCAAAACCGTGTTGACTATCTCTAATCAAATTATTCCTTTCCAGATGATTATACATTCTATCTCTTATAAACCTTTCCAAGACTTTGCCCACAACAGACATAAGGCTCACTGGTCTATAGTTACCGAAGTTGTCTCTACTCCCCTTCTTGAACAAGGGGACAACATTTACTATCCTCCAGTCTTCTGGCACTATTCCTGTCGACAAAGATGACTTAAAGATCAAAGCCAAAGGCTCAGCAATCTCCTCTTTAAAGATCTCTTTGAAGAATTTACTTGTGTGGGCAAAGTTTACTCATGTGTATCAGGAGGAGCAGGTAAAGAAGTCACAATTTTAAGAGATACGGGAGCTAGTCAATCTTTAGTGGTAAGAGATGAGGAGTTATGTAGTTTGGGAGGAATATTGCCAGAAAAGGTGGTAATATGTGGAATGGAATTCAGGGTGAGGAGTAGTGTTCCATTATATAAGGTAAGGTCGGAAAGTCCAGTGAAGAGTGGTGAAGTGCAGTAGGAGTAATGGAGAAACTATCTTGTCCAGGAATACAGTTTATCTTGGGTAATGATATGGCTGGATCGCAGGTGGGAGTGATGCCTACTATGGTTGATAAGCCAGTGGAAAATCGGACAATTGAAGTGTTGAAGGACGAGTATCCTGGGATTTTGTGTAGTAACAAGGTCGCAAAGTGACAGGTTAAGACAAGAGGAGAAATTAAAGAGTGAAGATAAAGATGAAGTGCAATTATCAGAAACGATTTTTGATCCGATGGTTGAAAAAGAACAAGAACAGGTGGAGGGTGAGGTGGATATTTTTAGTTCAGGAAAATTGGCGGAGTTACAACAGAAAGATGTAGAAATAAACCGGATGTATCAGAAAGCATACATGGAAGAGGAATCTGGGTGTATACCAGAGTGTTATTACCGTAAAAGTGATGTCTTCATGAGAAAATGGAGACCTGTACATATGCAGGCGGATGAAATGTGTGCAGAAGTTCATCAAATAGTATTACCGGGAGGGTACGATAGTGACATTTAAGGGGCATCTTGACAAATACATGAATAGGATGGGAATAGAGGGATACGGACCCAGGAAGTGTAGAAGATTGTAGTTTAGTCAGGCAGCATGGTCGACACGGGCTTGGAGGGCCGAAGGGCCTGTTCCTGTGCTGTACATTTCTTTGTTTGTTTTGTATAGATAGGAGGTGTTGCGAGTAGCACATGAGGTACCAGTGGGAGGTCATTTGGGAATAAGGAAAACTCAAGCTAAAATGCAAAAACATTTTTATTGGCCTGGACTATATAAAGATGTAGTTAGATTTTGTCGATCATATCCCACATGTCAAGTGATAGTGAAACCTCAAGCAGTGATAAAACCAGCACCTTTAATACCCATTCTAGCATTTGAGGAACCTTTTACAAGGGTCCTAACTGATTGCGTAGGACCGCTTCCTAAAACGAAAAGTGGGAATCCATATCTTTTAACGATAATGGATGTGTCTACCAGGTTTCCAGAGGCCATTCCAGTACACAATATTACAGCTAAAAAGAGTGTGGAGGAGTTACTTAAATTCTTTACTAGATATGGACTACCCACAGAAATACAATCGGATCAAGGATCAAATTTTCCCTCAAAGTTATTCAAAGAAGTCATGGATAGCTCAGGAATAAAACAATTTAAATCAACTGCATACCATCCAGAATCGCAGGGAGCATTAGAAAGGTGGCATCAGACATTAAAGACAATGTTGAGGGCTTATTGTCAAGATTATCCAGAGGATTGGGATAAAGGAATTCCATTCGTACTGTTTGCAATTAGGGATGCACCGAATGAGTCAACCAAATTCAGCCCTTTTGAACTAATTTTTTGTCATGAGGTATGAGGACCACTTAAATTGATTAAGGAAAAATTGGTGAGTGAGAAATCCGAACTTACACGATTGGATTACGTGTCAAATTTTAGGGAATGATTAAATAGAGCAGGGGAATTGGCTGGACAACATTTAAAAGTTGCATAATATTTGATGAAATGGGTAGCGGACAAGAAATCCAAAATTCATAGTTTTGCCTGTGGAGATAAAGTTTTAGTATTGTTACCAGTGGTAGGTGAACCTTTAAAAGCAAGGTTTTGTGGACCTTATCAGATTGAAAGGAAATTATGTGGTAAGAACGCCAGATAGAAGGAAAACTCACCGAGTGTGTCATGTGAATATGCTTAAAAGGTACTTTGAAAGGGAAGGAGTGAAAAAGGAGGAGGTTTTAATGATTCTCACTCAAAGTGACGAACCAAATCCAGATGACTGTGAGTTTGACATACCTCAAATTAAACTGAAAAACGAGGATGTTCTTAAAAATTGGGATAAATTGTTGAGTTACCTTCCAGAGGAAAAACGGATTGACCTGAAAGAGTTATTGATATCACATGGGCAAGTTTTTGGAGATAAGTTGGGAAGCACTAAAATGGCTATACATGATGTAGATGTGGGAAATGCTGTTCCAATCAAACAACATCCATATAGACTTAACCCTTTAAAATTGGCACAGGTTAACAAAGAGATTGAACGTATGCTTAAAAATGGCATAATTGAAATGGGTTGCAGCCACTGGAGCTCACCCATAATGATGGTACCAAAACCAGACAGTACCCAACGGTTGTGTGTGGATTATAGAAAGGTTAATGCAGTTACAAGAACGGACTCTTATCCTATCCCACATTTGGAGGATTGCACTGAGAAAGTGGGACAATCAGCTTGTATTTCCAAATTGGATTTACTCAAAGGTTACTGGCAGGTACCTTTATCCGAAAGGGCGAAGGAGATTTCAGCTTTTGTGACTCCAGATGGTATATACCAATTCAAAGTTATGCCATTTGGCATGAAAAACTCACCAGCCTCATTTCTAACAAAGTTGTTTCAGGATTACCCAATTGTGCGGTATACATCGACGATCTGGTAATTTCTAGCCAGACATGGAAAGAACATTTGTAGCATTTGATGGAGTTATTCGATCGACTTCAGGAGGTGGGTTTGGTGATAAACCTAGCCAAAAGTGAATTTGGAAAAGCCCAAGTCACTTTCCATGGCCATACAACTGAACAGGGTCGAATGGTCGCATGGGATGTGAAAACAAAAGTTATTGGGGAGTTTCCGATACCCTGTCGTCCCTGCTTCCACCACCTCCTCCGGCAGCGAGTTCCAGGCACCCACTACCCTCTGTCTAAAAAACTTTCCTCGTACATCTCCTCTAAACCTTGCCCCTCGCACCTTAAACCTATGCCCCCCTAGTAATTGACCCCTCTACCCTTCAAGACGCTTTCTACTGAGGAGACCAGATCTGTAATATATAAAAGTAGCTCAACTGCGTATAATGAGATTGGGTGCTCCTCCCCTTCACGGTGTATGCCCCTCCATCCTTCCGATGACCTCACTGAGCCGGAGGTTCAATGGCCATTGCAAAGGGCAATGGAGAAAGGGGACAGACCTGTCTAGTCTGGCCTTCCTCAATGGTCGGGATGTGTAAACCATCCAGCAATCTCATCATGTCTCTGACTCATATAGCTCATGGTAAAACGTACTGAAAGCTACATTTGCCTGGAAAGGGGCTGAGATTGGATTACCTTCTTTGTTCCGAATCTGAGGAATTTCTCGGGAGGCTGCCTGCTTCTTGAGTTGACGCACAGGAAGATGGCCTGCCTTTCCCGTGTTCATAGAAGGTGCCCCTAGAACGTCGTAACTGATGCACCACTAATTCCTAGAGATCAATTCAAATTGCAGTTGCAAGATTTTTCTGTGTATCAGTAATTCTGGCGTTGGGGCAGCAAGATATTGGAGATCAACCTCCAAGATGGATACCATCAGCCTTTGTCATTCCTTTCTCTTCTGTTTCACAATGCGAGCATTATATGAGATAATTTCCCTTCCCCCTTATGATGGCTTTTAGGGTTTCCCATAGTGTTGACAGACATTGACTCTGTTTCGTTGAGTTTGATAAAGTCTGCTATGACAACAGACAATCGCTCACAACATTTGTCATCAGACAGGAAGTCCTTCACTCACAAATTGGTCTCCTGTAGGAACACAACACCCGGGTCTAGACCCTTCAAGTGTGCAAAATTCCTTGCCCGCTTCACTGGTCCATTCAAACCCCTCACGTTCCAGGTTAAGAAAGCACATAGAATGCTTGCCTTCATTGGACGGGGCATCGAGTATAAAAACTGGCAAGTCATGCTACAGTTGTATAGAACCTTGGTAAGGCCGCACTTGGAATATTGCGCACAATTCTGGTTGCCACACTACCAGAAATATGTGGAGGCTTTGGAGAGGATGGAGAGGAGGTTTACCAGGATGTTGCCTGGTCTGGAGGGTGTTCGCTATGTGGAGAGGCTGAATAGACTTGGACTGTTTTCATTAGAAAGACGGAGGTTGAGGAGTGACCTGATAGAGATCTACAAGATTATGAGGGGCATGGACAGAGTGGATGGGCAGGCACTCTTTCCCAGGGTGGAGGGGTCAGTCACCAGGGGGCGTAGTTTAAGGTCCGTGGGGCAAAGTTTAGAGGAGATGTGTGAGGCAGTTTGTTTACGCAGAGGATGATGAATTTCTGGAACACGCTGCCAGGGGAGGTTATGGAAGCAGATACAAAGAACAAAGAAATGTACAGCACAGGAACAGGCCCTTCGGCCCTCCAAGCCCGTGCCGACCATGCTGCCCGACTAAACTACAATAAAGAATCATAGAATCATAGAAGTTTACAGCATGGAAACAGGCCCTTCGGCCCAACCAGTCCATGCCGCCCAGTTTTTACCATTAAGCTAGTCCCAGTTGCCCGCACTTGGCCCATAACCCTCTATACCCATCTTACCCATGTAACTATCTAAATGTTTTTCACTCTTTCTAGTTTAATAATATCCTTTCTATAATAGGGTGACCAGAACTGCACACAGTATTCCAAGTGTGGCCGTACCAATGTCTTGTACAACTTCAACAAGACGTCCCAACTCCTGTATTCAAAGTTCTGACCAATGAAACCAAGCATGCCGAATGCCTTCTTCACCACCCTGTCCACCTGCGACTCCACCTTCAAGGAGCTATGAACCTGTACTCCTAGATCTCTTTGTTCTATAACTCTCCCCAACGCCATACCATTAACTGAGTAGGTCCTGGCCTGATTCGATCTGCCAAAATGCATCACCTCACATTTATCTAAATTAAACTCCATCTGCCATTCGTTGGCCCACTGGCCTAATTGATCAAGATCCCGTTGCAATCCTAGATAACCTTCTTCACTATCCACTGTGCCACCAATCTTGGTGTCATCTGCAAACTTACTAACCATGCCTCCTAAATTCTCATCCAAATCATTAATATAAATCACAAATAACAGTGGACCCAGCACCGATCCCTGAGTCACACCACTGGTCACAGGCCTCCAGTTTGAAAAACAACCCTCTACAACCACCCTCTGTCTTCTGTCGTCCAGCCAATTTTGAATCCAATTGGCAACCTCACCCTGGATCCCGTGAGCTTTAACCTTCTGCAACAACCTATCATGCGGTACCTTGTCAAAGGCTTTGCTAAAGTCCATGTAGACAACGTCTACTGCACTGCCCTCATCTACCTTCTTGGTCACCCCCTCAAAAAACTCAATCAAATTTGTGAGACATGATTTTCCACGCACAAAGCCATGCTGACTGCCCCGAATCAGTCCTTGCCTCTCTAAATGCTTGTAGATCCTGTCTCTCAGAATACCTTCTAGCAACTTACCTACTACAGACGTTAGGCTCACCGGTCTGTAGTTCCCAGGCTTTTCCCTGCTGCCCTTCTTAAACAAGGGCACAACATTCGCCACTCTCCAATCTTCAGGCACCTCACCTGTGGCTGCCGATGATTCAAATATCTCTGTTAGGGGACCCGCAATTTCCTCCCTAGCCTCCCACAACATCCTGGGATACATTTCATCAGGTCCCGGGGATTTATCTACCTTGATGCGCTTTAAGACTTCCAGCACCTCCTCCTCTGTAATATGCACACTTCTCAAGACATCACTATTTATTTCCCTTAGTTTCTTAACTTCCATGCCTTTCTCCACCGTGAATACCGATGAGAAATATTCATTCAGGATCTCACCCAACTCTTGTGGCTCTGCACATAGATGTCCTTGTTGATCCTTAAGAGGCCCTACTCTGTCCCTAGTTACTCTTTTTCCCTTTATGTATCTGTAGAAGCTCTTTGGATTCTCCTTTGCATTATTTGCCAAAGCAATTTCATGTCCCCTTTTTGCCCTCCTGATTTCCCTCTTAACTCTATTTCGACAATCTCTATACTCATCAAGGGATCCACTTGATCCCAGTTGTTTATGTACGTCATATGCCTCCTTCTTCTTTTTGACCAGAGTCTCAATATCTCGAGTCATCCAGGGTTCCCAACTTCTACCAGCCTTGCCCTTCACTCTAAAGGGAATGTGCTTACCCTGAACCCTGGTTAACACATTTTTAAAAGCCTCCCATTTACCAGCCGTCCCTTTGCCTGCCAACAGTCTCCCCCAATCTACCTCTGAAAGTTCCTGTCTGATACCATCAAAATTGGCCTTGCCCCAATTAAGAATTTTAACTCTTGGGCCAGACCTATCATTCTCCATAGCTATCTTAAAACTAATGGAGTTATGGTCACTTGTCCCAAAGTGATCCCTCACTAACACTTCTGTCACTTGCCCTTCCTTATTTCCCAAGACGAGGTCAAGTTTTGCCCCCTCTCTAGTCGGCCCATCCACATACTGAATGAGAAATTCCTCCTGAATACACTCAACAAATTTCCCTCCATCCAAGCCCCTAATGCTATGGCTATCCCAGTCAATGTTGGGAAAGTTAAAGTCCCCTACTATTACCACCCTATTTTTCTTGCAGCTATCTGTAATCTCCTTACATATTTGCTCCTCAATTTCCCGCTGACTATTTGGGGGCCTGGAGTACAGTCCTATCAAGGTGATCTCTCCCTTCTTATTTTTCAGTTCCACCCATATAGACTCAGTGGGCGAACCCTCGATATATCCCCTCTAAGTACTGCCGTGATGTTCTCCCTAATCAAAAACGCCACTCCCCCTCCTCTCTTAACTCCTGTTCTATCCTTTCTATAGCATCTGTACCCCGGAACATTGAGCTGCCAGTCCTGCCCCTCCCTTAGCCATGTTTCAGTCATAGCTATAATATCCCAGTCCCATGTGCCCATCCATGCCCTGAGTTCATCCGCTTTGCCCGTCAGGCCCCTTGCATTGAAATAAATGCAGTTTAATGTAGACTTTCCTTGCTCTCTGCCCTGCTTTCTCTGGTCATGCTTTACACACTCTCCCTTCCTGCCTTTTGTTTCCGTCCCCACTGACTTCCTACATCGGTTCCCATCCCCCTGCCACATTAGTTTAAACCCTCCCCAACTGCACTAGCAAACACCCCCCCCCCCCCGAGAACATTGGTTCCGGTCCCACTCAGATGCAGACCGTCCGATTTGTACAGGTCCCACCTCCCCCAGAACCGGTTCCAATGTCCCAGGAATTTGAAACCCTCCCTCTTGCACCATCTCTCAAGCCACATATTCATCCTAGCTATCCTGTCATTCCTACTCTGACTATCACGTGGCACTGGTAGCAATCCTGAGATTACATCTCAGAAGAACAAAGAAAAAAAGAAAAAAGAAAAGAATACATTAACAGCGTTCAAAAGGCATCTCGACAAACACGTGGATAGGATGGGTATAGAGGGAGACGGCACAAGGAAGTGCTGAGGAGTTTGGCAAAGGTTGGTTTCATGACCGGGACAGGCTTGGAGGGCCGAAGGGCCTGTGCCAGTGCTGCATTGTCCTTTGTACCGAGTACAGTTTTGGTCTCCTTACTTAACAGAGGCTATACTTGCAATGAGAGCAGTTCAGAGAAGGTTCACTGGGCTGATTCATGGAATGAAGGGACTGTCTTATGAGAAACGATTGAGAAGATTGGCACCTATGCTCATTGGAGTTAGAAGAATGAGAGATGATCTTACTGAAACATATCATTCTGTCTAGGCTTCACAAGGTCGATGTGAGAGGATTTGTTTCTCTTGTGAAGGGATCTGGAACTCGGGCACAGTTTCAGAATAAAGGTCCTACCATTTAAGACAGAGTGAATTCTGTCAAATGGTAGTTAATCTTTGGAATTCTAGACCCCAGAGAGAGAGAGAGCAGTGAAATCTGAATATGTTCAAGTCAGGAATTATGGGGAAGGGGGGATCAGACACGAAAACAGAGTTATGGCCACTTTCAGATCTTATTGAATGAGCGGGGAAGACTCACTGAGTTAATGGCCTACCTCTGCTCCTATTTCTCATGTTCTTGCCTCTAGGTATAAAACACTGGTGAGGCCACAACTGGAGTATGGTGTGCAGTTCTGGTCGCCACACTACAGGAAGGACATTATTGTCCTGGAGAGATTGCAGAGGAGGTTTACAAGAATGTTACCAGGGCTCAAAAAGTGTGGCTACGAGAATTGATTGGATAGGTTGGGGTTATTTTCCTTGGAATAAAGGCTGAGGGGTGACTTAATTGAGGTTACAAAATTATGAGGGGAAGAGACAGGGTGGACAGGATAAAGTTGTTTCCCTTGGTGGAGAATTCTGGAACCAGGGGACATAGATTCAAGATAAGTGGCAGAAGGTGTAGAGGGGGCATGAGGAAGAACGTTTTTACGCAGAGGGTAGTGGGAGTCTGGAATTCGCTGCCTGAGTTGGTGGTGGAGGCAGAGACCCTAAACTCTTAAAAAGTACCTGGATCTGCACCTTCAGCGCTGTCAGCTCCAGGGCTCTGGACTGGGTGCAGGAAGGTGGGAGTAGAAAGGGCACCTGGGTGTCCTCGGGCGAGCATGGGCAAGATGGGCTGAATGGCCTCCTTCAGTGTTGTAACTTTTCTGTGATTGTATGACTGTGTCGGGCTCAGGACCAGACAGCATGGCATATTCTTGATTGAAATTACCTGACGATGGTTCCCAAACAGAGTTTCGTCAACCTGAGAGCTTGAGGCCTTGATCCGATATCGGTGCGAACGGCTGACCCTCGTTGAGGAAGTTCCTTGAATCTCAGGACCACAAGTTCCGGGACACGCTGACTGAAAGTGAGCAGGAAGAATCAACAGCAACTCCCTCACATCCTCACAGTCTATTACATTGCCCAGAACTCTCCATCTCGGAGACTGCATTCTCCCGCCGGAGATGAATCACAACTGATTTGTACTCGTGCTCAGAGTGCAAACCTGGAACCAAATCACTATCCCCTGCCATGTGAGCGATCCCTGTGAATCCCACTGTCAGGTGCAGCCCCAACAGCGAGGTCCAGCGGCTGGTTCCCCCTCCCTCCCGCAAAGCAATTCCTCCCTTCCACTGGGACTTTCTGGGTCACTGCCCCCCCGGGCCGGGCCCACTCTGCCCCCCCCACCCCCCCGGGCTCCCGGAGCCGCCGCCCCTCACCATCCTCTCCGCTTCCCGCTGCTGTTGCTGTTGTTGTTGCCGGGCCGGTCGCTATGGTGACTGTGGTGGGCGGGGCCACATCCGCCAGGGACGCGTCGCTCAACCAATGGTCAGCCGCTATGGGCGGGGTCAGGTGACGTTATGCCCCGCCCCGCGTCACCAGGAAGGCCCCGCCCTCCACCAGGGGGCAGAGGGCACTTTCATTCAGGGTGCCCCCCCCCCCCGTTACGACTGCACCGAGCCACAAATCCCTACCCCGCCCCGCCCTCTAGTTTAACAAAACCTCCGCCGGTGAAATTCACATCGACCTTTTTCCCTCCAGCACCTCCGAGACCCCAAAAATCGCCACCTTTGGGTTTGGCCTGACCTCTACCCCGATAATCTGAGAAAATGTCCCAAACACCATTTCCGAGAACCTTGGCAGCTTGTCACACCCAGAACATGTGCACATAGTTCGCCAGCCATGCCCACACTTCTCACACGGCGAACCCCCTCCCCCACGAATGAATTAACCTGCTCAGTCGTGCTCAAGCCATGTGCTCCCTGTGCACAGTCTTGAACTGGATCAGGCTCACCCGTGCACAAGAAGAAGAGGCATTCACCCTACGCATAGCCTTACATCACAGACCCCAATCTATCTCCTCCCCCAGCTCCTCTTCCCACTTACATTTAATCCTCACACCCCACCCAGCTCCCTGAGCAACCTGTACATGTCCACAATCTTGCCCTTTCCAGGCTCGTCTGGCTTGTATCAATTGCTCCAGCAGAGTATACCCAAGCAGCATGGGAAACAACCTCCACTCTTTTCTTACAAAGACCCGTACCTGCAGGTACCTGAACTCACTCCCTCGTAGCAGCTCAAACCTTTCCTGTAGCTCATCTAAACTCGCGAATTGCCCTTCCAGGTGCAGGTCCCTCATCTTCTGCACTCCCACCTCCTTCCATCTTCTATACATTGCATCTACCTCCCCAGGCTTAAACCTGTGGTTCCCACACAGTGGTGTCAACATCGACATCCCCTTCAATTTAAAGTGCCTCCTCAGTTGGTTCCATACCTGAAACGTTGATTGTATGAGAGGGCAGCTTTGAGGTGAGGGATGATGTGGAACATGGTGGCTTTGCAAAGTCAGGCAGAACCTCAATGGGATGGAGAGTGTTGGTGGAGTGGGAGCCAGGTGGCAGAGGAAGTTCAGTGGAGGGAAATGTGAGATGATTCATCTTGTCAGGGGGAATGCTGAGAGACAATTCTGTATGTGCGAAAGTCATTGACGGTGGACCAAAACAGAGAATACTGGACAATCTCAGGAGGTCTGACAGCATCTGTGGAGGGAGAAGGAGCCAACATTTTGAGTCTGGGTGACTCTTTGTCAAAGTCATCCAGACTCCCTTATCTCCACAGATGCTGTCAGACCTGCTGAGATTGTCCAGTATTCTGTTTTTGTTTCAGATTCCAGCATCTGTAGTAATTTGCTTTTATATAAAGTATCCTGGGCTTTATCAATAAGAGCAGAGAATGCACGAGGAAGGAGGTTATGTTAAACTTGTATTGGTCACCAGCTCTGCCTCAGCTGTGTATTGTGCACAGTTCCGGGGCCGAACGTTAGGAAGGATGTGACGGCATTGGAGAGAGAACAGATTCAGGAGCACCATCTAGGGATGAGATGATAGGTTGGAGAGGTTCATCACGATCATGGCTGATCATCCAACTCAATAGCCTAATCCTGCTTTCTCCCCATAACCTTTGATCCCATTCGCCCCAAGTGTTATATCCAGCCGCCTCTTGAATATATTCAATGTTTTAGCCTCAACTACTTCCTGTGGTAATGAATTCCATAGGTTCACCACTCTTAGAACATAGAACATAGAACATTACAGTGCAGTACAGGCCCCTCGGCCCTCGATGTTGCGCCGACCTGTGAAACCACTCGAAAGCCCATCTACACTATTCCCTTATCGTCCATATGTCTATCCAATGACCATTTGAATGCCCTTAGTGTTGGCGAGTCCACTACTGTTGCAGGCAGGGCATTCCACGCCCTTACTACTCTCTGAGTAAAGAACCTACCTCTGACATCTGTCCTATATCTATCTCCCCTCAATTTAAAGCTATGTCCCCTCGTGCTAGACATCACCATCCGAGGAAAAAGGCTCTCACTGTCCACCCTATCTAATCCTCTGTTCATCTTGTATGCCTCAATTAAGTCACCTCTTAACCTTCTTCTTTCTAACGAAAACAGCCTCAAGTCCCTCAGCCTTTCCTCATAAGATCTTCTCTCCATACCAGGAAACATTCTGCTAAATCTCCTCTGCACCCTTTCCAATGGTTCCACATCCTTCCTATAATGCGGCGCCCAGAATTGCACGCAATACTCCAAATGTGGCCGCACCAGAGTTTTGTACAGCTGCAACATGACCTCATGGCTCCGAAACTCAATCCCTCTACCAATAAAAGCTAACACACCATATGCCTTCTTAACAACCCTCTCAACCTGGGTGGCAACTTTCAGGGATCTATGTAGGACCAGTCAAGGACAGGGATGGGAAATTGTGTGTGGAGTCTGAAGAGATAGGCGAGATACTAAATGAATATTTTTCGTCAGTATTCACTCAGGAAAAAGAGAATGTTGTGGAGGAGAATGCTGAGCCCCAGGCTAATAGAATAGATGGCATTGAGGTACGTAGGGAAGAGGTGTTGGCAATTCTGGACAGGCTGAAAATAGATAAGTCCCCAGGACGTGATGGGATTTATCCTAGGATTCTCTGGGAGGCCATGGAAGAGATTGCTGGACCTTTGGCTTTGATTTTTATGTCATCATTGGCTACAGGAATAGTGCCAGAGGACTGGAGGACAGCAAATGTGGTCCCTTTGTTCAAAAAGGGGAGCAGAGACAACCCCGGCAACTATAGACCGGTGAACCTCACGTCTGTAGTGGGTAAAGTCTTGGAGGGGATTATAAGAGACAAGATTTATAATCATCTAGATAGGAATAATATGATCAGGGATAGTCAGCATGGCTTTGTGAAGGGTAGGTCATGCCTCACAAACCTTATTGAGTTCTTTGAGAAGGTGACTGAACAGGTAGATGAGGGTAGAGCAGTTGATGTGGTGTATATGGATTTCATCAAAGCGTTTGATAAGGTTCCCCATGGTAGGCTATTGCAGAAAATACGGAGGCTGGGGATTGAGGGTGATTTAGAGATGTGGATCAGAAATTGGCTAGCTGAAAGAAGACAGAGGGTGGTGGTTGATGGGAAATGTTCAGAATGGAGTACAGTCACAAGTGGAGTACCACAAGGATCTGTTCTGGGGCCGTTGCTGTTTGTCATTTTTATCAATGACCTAGAGGAAGGCGCAGAAGGGTGGGTGAGTAAATTTGCAGACGGTACTAAAGTCGGTGGTGTTGTCGATAGTGTGGAAGGATGTAGCAGGTTACAGAGGGATACAAATAAGCTGCAGAGCTGGGCTGAGAGGTGGCAAATGGAGTTTAATGTAGAGAAGTGTGACGTGATTCACTTTGGAAGGAATAACAGGAATGCGGAATATTTGGCTAATGGTAAAGTTCTTGAAAGTGTGGATGAGCAGAGGGATCTAGGTGTCCATGTACATAGATCCCTGAAAGTTGCCACCCAGGTTGATAGGGTTGTGAAGAAGGCCTATGGAGTGTTGGCCTTTATTGGTAGAGGGATTGAGTTCCGGAGTCGGGAGGTCATGTTGCAGCTGTACAGAACTCTGGTACGGCCGCATTTGGAGTATTGCGTACAGTTCTGGTCACCGCATTATAGGAAGGACGTGGAGGCTTTGGAGCGGGTGCAGAGGAGATTTACCAGGATGTTGCCTGGTATGGAGGGAAAATCTTATGAGGAAAGGCTGATGGACTTGAGGTTGTTTTCGTTGGAGAGAAGAAGGTTAAGAGGAGACTTAATAGAGGCATACAAAATGATCAGGGGGTTGGATAGGGTGGGCAGTGAGAGCCTTCTCCCGCGGATGGAAATGGCTGGCACGAGGGGACATTACTTTAAACTGAGGGGTAATAGATATAGGACAGAGGTCAGAGGTAGGTTCTTTACGCAAAGAGTAGTGAGGCCGTAGAATGCCCTACCTGCTACAGTAGTGAACTCGCCAATATTGAGGGCATTTAAAAGTTTATTGGATAAACATATGGATGATAATGGCATAGTGTAGGTTAGATGGCTTTTGTTTCGGTGCAACATCGTGGGCCGAAAGGCCTGTACTGCGCTGTATTGTTCTATGTTCTATGTTCTATGTACATGGACACCGAGATCCACACTGCCAAGAATCTTACCATTAGCCCAGTACTCTGTCTTCCTGTTATTCCTTCCAAAATGAATCACCTCACACTTTTCTGCATTAAACTCCATTTGCCACCTCTCAGCCCAGCGCTGCAGCTTATCTATGTCCCTCTGTAACTTGTAACATCCTTCCGCACTGTCCAAAACTCCACCGACTTTAGTGTCATCTGCAAATTTACTCACCCATCCTTCTACGCCCTCCTCCAGGTCATTTATAAAAATGACAAACAGCAGTGGCCCCAAAACAGATCCTTGTGGTACACCACTAGTAACTGGACTCCAGTCTGAACATTTCCCATCAACCACCACCCTTTGTCTTCTTCCAGCTAGCCAATTTCTGATCCAAACTGCTAAATCTCCCTGAATCCCATGCCTCCGTATTTTCTGCAGTAGCCTACCGTGGGGGACCTTATCAAACGCTTTACTGAAATCCATATACACCACATCAACTACTTTACCCTCATCCACCTGTTTGGTCACCTTCTCAAAGAACTCAATAAGGTTTGTGAGGCACGACCTACCCTTCACAAAACCGTGTTGACTATCTCTAATCAAATTATTCCTTTCCAGATGATTATACATCCTATCTCTTATAAACCTTTCCAAGATTTTGCCCACAATAGAAGTAAGGCTCACTGGTCTATAGTTACCGGGGTTGTTTCTACTCCCCTTCTTGAACAAAGGGACAACATTTGCTATCCTCCAGTCTTCTGGCACTATTCCTGTAGACAAAGATGACTTAAAGATCAAAGCCAAAGGCTCAGCAATCTCCTCCCTAGCTTCCCAGAGGATCCTAGGATAAATCCCACACGGCCCAGGGGACTGAACTATTTTCACACTTTCCAGAATTACTAACACCTCCTCCTTATGAACCTCAAGCCCTTCTCGTCTAGTAGCCTGTATCTCAGTATTCTCCTCGACAACATTGTCTTTTTCCTGTGTGAATACTGACGAAAAATATTCATTTAGCACCTCGGACTCCACGCACAACTTCCCACTACAGTCCTTGACTGGCCCTACTCTTACCCTAGTCATTCTTTTATTCCTGACATATCTATAGAAAGCTTTAGGGTTATCCTTGATCCTGCCTGCCAAAGACTTCTCATGTCCCCTCCTGGCTCTTCTTAGCTCTAACTCTCTCTTTAGGTCCTTCCAAGCAAATTTGTAACTCTCGAGCACCCTAACTGAACCTTCATGTCTCATCTTTACATAAGCCTGTTTCTTCCTCTTGACATGTGTTTGGACTGCTTTAGTAAACCACGGTTCCCTCGCTCGACCACTTCCTCCCTGCCTGACAAGTACATACTTATCAAGGACACGCAGTAGCTGTCCCTTGAACAAGCTCCACCTTTCCATTGTGCCCATCCCCTGCAGTTTTCCTCTTCATCCGATGCATCCTAAGTCTTGCCTCATCGCCTTTTCCCCAGATATAACCCTTGCCCTGTGGTATATACCTATCCCTTTCCATCACTAAAGTAAACTTAATCGAATTGTGGTCACTATCACCAAAGTGCACACCTACCTCCAAATCTAACACCTACCCTGGTTCATTACCCAGTACCAAATCCAATATGGCCTCGCTTCTCGTTGGCCTATCTACATACTGTGTCAGGAAACCCTCCTGCACACATTGCACAAAAACGGACCCATCTAAAGTACTCGAACTATAGCGTTTCCAGTCAATATTTGGAAAGTTAAAGTCCCCCATAACAACTATCCTGTTGCTTTAGCTCCTATCCAGAATCATCTTTGCAATCCTTTCCTCTACATCTCTGGAACTTTTCGGAGGCCTATAGAACACCCCCAACAGGGTGACCTCTCCTTTCCTGTTTCTAACCTCAGCCCATACTACCTCAGTAGACGAGTCCTCATCAAACGTCCTTTCTGCCACCGTAATACTGTCCTTGACTAACAATGCCACCCCTCCCCCTCTTTTACCACCTTCCCTGAGCTTACTGAAATATCTAAACCCCGGCACCTGCAACAATCATTCCTGTTCCTGCTCTATCCATGTCTCCGAAATGGCCACAACATCGAAGTCCCAGGTACCAACCCATGCCACAAGTTCACCCACCTTATTCCGGATGCTCCTGGCATTGAAGAAGACACACTTTAAACCACCTTCCTGCCTGCCGGTACACTCCTGCAACTTTGAAACCTTACTCAAGACCTCACTATTCTCAACCTCCTGTATACTGGAGCTACAATTCAGGTTCCCAAGCCCCTGCTGAACTAGTTTAAACCCTCCCGAAGAGCATTAGCAAATTTCCCCCCCAGGATATTGGTACCCCTCTGGTCCAGGTGTAGACCATCCCATTTATAGAGGTCCCACTGACCCCAGAATGAGCCCCAATTATCCAGAAATCTGAAGCCCTCCCTCCTGCACCATCCCTGTAGCCACGTGTTCAACTCCTCTCTCTCCCTATTCCTCGTCTCGCTAGCACGTGGCACGAGTAACAACCCAGAGATAATAACTCTGTTTGTCCTAGATCTAAGTTTCCATCCTAGCTCCCTGAATTCCTGCCTTATATCCCGATCCCTTTTCCTACCTATGTCGTTGGTACCTATGTGGACCACGACTTGGGGCTGCTCCCCCTCCCCCTTAAGGATTCCGCAAACACGATCCGAGACATCACGCACCCTGGCACGTGGGAGGCAACCACAGCAACTGCGAGTCTCTCTCGTTCCCACAGAATCTCCTATCTATCCCCCTAACTATGGAGTCTCCAATGACTAATGCTCCACTCCTCTCCCCCCTTCCCTTCTGAGCAACAGGGACAGACTCTGTGCCAGAGACCTGTACCCCATTGCTTACCCCTGGTAAGTCCACCCCCCCAACAGTATCCAAAGCGGTATACTTGTTACTAAGGGGAACGACCACAGGGGATCCCTGTACTGACTGCTTCCTCCCAGCCCCTCTCACCGTCACCCATCTATCTTTATTCTTCGGAGTAACTACATCCCTGAAGCTTCTATCTATGACCACCTCTGCCTCCCGAATGATCCAAAGTTCGTCCAGCTCCAGCTGCAGTTCCCTAACGCGGTTTCTGAGGAGCTGGAGATGGGTGCACTTCCCACAGATGAAATCAGCAGGGACACTGACGGCGTCCCTCACCTCAAACATTCTGCAGGAGAAACATTGCACTACCTTCCCTGCCATCCCCTCTAGATTAAAAAAAGACAAAGAAAGAAAGAGCTTACCTGTTATTCACTCCCCTTCTCAGCAAACACTCACTCAGCAACCTCTGCGCCCCGCACGATAACACCTGAGGGAAAATAAAATAAAAACTACTTACCAGTCACCAGCCAATCACTTACCTGCAGGCTGTGATGTCACGGTTCAACTTCTTTCTACTTCTACCTGTCCTTGAACCTTCCTCTTGATCTTTACAGCGGTTGTTTTTTTTTGGTTAGAGGAGGGGATAGGGAGGGAAACACTGAAGAAGTGTTTCAGGTTTAAGTGTCACTTGACAACAGCTCCTCCACAAACCACCTTCAAGTTAGGATGACCACAATGCATGTATGCAAACTTCCCCCACAACAGCCAATCAGCAGCTCCACTCTACTGCCCTCTGCTGGATGCTTGTCTTCACTTGAACAGCTAGGTATTCTTGCTCAGAAGTGGGTGAAGAAATGTCTCCTCACCTCTGTCCAAAATGGTTGACCCTGAATCCTCAGACTGTGACCCCTGGTTCTGGACACACCCACTATCAGGAACATCCGCCCTGCATCTACCCTGTCTAATCCTGTTAGAATTTTATAAATCTTTTTGAGATCCCCTTATTCTTCTGAGCTCCAGCGAGAACAATCCCAACCTAGTCAATCTCTCCTCATATGACAGCCCCACAATCCCTGGAATCAGTCTGGTAAACCTTCACTGCACTCCCTTGAGAGCAAGAATGTCCTTCCTCAGAAAAGGAGACCACAACTGCACACAATATTCGAAGTGTGGCCTCACCAAGGACCTGTATAATTGCAACAACATATCTGATAGTAATCCACTGTTTCCTGATAGATCTGATAGGTAAAAACGCAATTTAGTGTAAATATTAAGACCCAGTTTTAATACCTATTTTAAAATGAGGATTTCAGCACTCATAACCTCAGGTCATGACAAAACACGTACCAGCCTCCCCGAACAGGCGCCGGAATGTGGCGACTAGGGGCTTTTCACTGTAACTACATTTGAAGCCAACTTGTGACAATAAGCGATTTTCATTTCATTTCATTTCATTTCACATAGCTTCAACAGAGACACAAAAAGCCTGACACATGCATAAACTCATTGGAGATAAAAAAACAACATTTTCACTGAGTAAGATGAAAAAGCTATTGTTCTAATAAACATATTTCCAAAGACAGTTTGACAATAAGAAATGAGCTGTATCAGTAATCAGATCAAGGTCGAAGCAAGCACCATAGCAACATGAAGGCACCATTATTTATAATGTGGATAAAGCAAAGTCAGCAGAAAACCAGTAGAAACCAGTCTTGATAAAAGCACAGAATCGCATTCTATAACATACACAAATATTCAAACATGAAACATTCAGAACTTATGTTGCACATTAAGGATTGACAGTTAACCATCAAATCAAATGTATTTGATTCTAACCCAAACCAATTAGGACGACATAGAGGTGTAGATAGATGCTTAAAGTCTGATAAAATCCCCCCTAAACATGATGGTCCGTACGGCCATCTTTATCCAGGATCATTCTATACTTTGATCTAACTACTCGCTATCTCTATTTTCATATTTTCACTTTTCTGCTCTAACTTTTGAAGTTAATACAAGCTGTTTTGCCGTAAGCAAGAAACCATTTCTGTATTATTTTGAAAGTTAAATTGTTTATAAGTTACTTCTCTTTAAGTCCTTTTGCTAGCCGGACTTTATTGAGAATAGATTTAAGTTTCTCTCAGTTGTAATCAAATAGAGGCAATAAAGATTCTTGTTGCATCCGAGAAGTTTACTCAAATTTCTACTGAGTTTTAGTGTCGCAAGACTTCACTAAATCTGCATGGTAGATCTCTCCAATTCCTGCTCCTGTACAAAGAACAAAGAACAATACAGCACAGGAACAGACCCTTCGGCCCTCCAAGCCTGCGCCGACTATGGTACCTGCCTAAACTAAAACCGGCTGCACTTACGGAGTCCGGATCCTTCAAAAATTCCCACCCTATTCACATATTTGTCTAGATGCCCCTTAAATACCACTTTCGTACCTGCTCCCACCACCTCCCCAGGCAGCACGTTCCATATATTTACCGCCTTCTGTGTAAAAAATCTTGCCTCACACATCTGTTCTAAACTTTTCCCCATGCACTTCAAACCTATGTCCCCTAGTACTTGACTCTCCTACCCTAGGAAAGAGCATCTGACTATCCACTCTCATGCCACTCATAATCTTGAAGACCTCTATCAGGTTGCCTCTCACCTCCGTCGTTCCAGTGAGAGCTGACCGAGTTTATTTGACCTCTTCTCATAGCTAATTCCCTCCATACCAGGCAACATCCTAGTAAACCGCTTCTGTACCCTCTCCAAAGCATCCACATCCTTCTGGTAGTGTGGCGACCAGAATTGTACACAATATTCCAGATGAGGCCTAACTAAGGTCCTGTACAGCTGCAACATGACTTGCCAATTTTTATTTTCAGTGCCCCGACCAATGAAGGCCAGCATGCCGTATGCCTTCTTGACCACCTTATCCACCTGCATTGCCACTTTCAGTGATCGGTGGACATTCACACCCAGATCTCTCTGCCTGTCAGTATTCCCAAGAATTCTACCATTTACTGTGTAAATCCTACATGCATTGGATCTTCCAAAGTGCATTACCTCACACTTGTCCAGATTAAACTCCACCTGTCATTTCTCTGCCCAAGACCCCAACCAGTTTATATCCTGTTGTATCCTCTGACAATCCTCTTCACTATCCACAACTCCACCAATTTTTGTGTTGTCAGCGAACTTACTAATCAGACCAGCTACATTTTTTTCCAAATCATTTGTGTACATAACGAATAACAAAGGCCCCAGAACTGATCCCTGTGGAATGCCGCTAGTCACAGCCTTCCATTCAGAAAAGCACCTTCTACTGCTACCCTATGTCTTCTGTGCCCAAGCCAGTTCTGTATCCAACTTGCCGGCTCTCCTCTGATCCCAGGTGACTTCACTTTTTGTACCAGTCTATCATGAGGGACCTTGTCAAAGGCTTTACTGGAGTCCTACCCTTCCCTCATCTATCATCTTTGTCACTTCCTCGAAAAACTCGATCAAATTAGTGAGGCACCACCTCCCCTTCACAAAACCACGCTGTCTATCACTAATAAGGCCATTTGTTCCCAAATGTGAGTAAATCCTATCTCTAAGAATCTTTTCCAATAATTTCCCTACCACTGACATAAGGGTCACTGGCCTATAATTTCCTGGATTATCTCTGCTTCCCTTCTTAAACAATGGAACGACATTGGCTACTCTCCAGTCCCCTGGAACTTCGCCTGCAGCCAATGAGGATAGAAAGATTACTGTCCAGGCCCCAGCAATTTCCTCCCTTGCCTCCCCCAGTATTCTGGGGTGGATCCCATCAGGCCCTGGGGGATGATCTACTTTAATGCTTTTTAAGGTGCCCAACACCACCTCTTCATTAATATCAACATGACTCAGAATATCTACACACTCTACTCCATATTCCTCATCCACCAAGTCCTTCTCTTTGGTGAATACTGAGGCAAATAATTTATTTAGTATCTCTCCCATTTCCTCTGGTTCCATGCATAGATTCCCTCCAAATCCTTGAATGGACCAACCCTTTCTCTGGCTACCCTCTTGCTCTTTACATGTCTAAAACGCCTTAGAATTTTCCATAATCCTGTTTGCCAGCGACATTTCATGATCGCTTTTAGCCTTCCTAACTCAAGTTCCTTCCTTCTTGCTGTATATTCTTCAAGGGCTTCATCTGTCCCAAGCCTTTTAGACCTTACGAATGCTTCCTTTTCCTTTTTGACAAGGTTCATAATATCCCTCGTTATCCACGGTTCCCTATACTTGTCATCCTTTTCTTTCGTCCTCACAGGTACATGCCGGTCCTGAATTTTCTTTTTAAATTTAGAGTACCTAATTAATTTTTTCCAATTAAGGGGCAATCTAGCGTGGCCAATCCACCTGGCCTGCACATCTTTGGGTTGTGGGGGCGAAACCCACACAAACACGGGGAGAATGTGCAAACTCCACACGAACAGTGACCCAGAGCCAGGATCAAACCTGGGACCTCGGCGCCGTGAGGCAACAGGGCTAACCCACTGCACCACCGTGCTGCCCTGGTCCTGAATTCTAATCACCTGACATTTGAAAGCCTCCCACATGCCCGAAGTTGATTTTCCCTCAAACAGCCTCGCCCAGTCAACACTCTCCAGATGCTGCCTAATGCAGTTGTAATTAGCCTTCCCCCCCGTCTAACACCTTCATCTGAGGACCACTCTTGTCCTTTTCCATAAGCAGCTTAAAACTTACAGAATCATGATCATTGTTCCCGAAATTATCTCCTACTGAAACTTTGATCACCTGGCCAAGCTCATTTCCCAGCACCGGGTCTAATATGGCCCCTTCCCGAGCTGGGCTATTTACATATTGTTTCAAGAGACCCTCCGGGACGCTCCTTACAAATTCTGCTCCATCCATGCCTCTCGCAGTAAGTGTGTCCCAGTCAATATAGGGAAAGTTGAAATCACCCACCACAACAACCCTATTGTTTATGCATCTTTCCAAGATCTGTCTGCATATCTGCTCCTATCTCCCGCTGGCTGTTAGGAGGTCTGTAGTAAACATTGTGACAGCACCATTCCTGTTCCTAAGCTCTACCCAGATTGCCTCACTGCCTGAACCCTCCAAGGTGTCATATAGCTCAGCACAACTGTGATATTCTCCTTAACCAATAATGCAACACCCCCACCCCCTTTTACATCCCCCTCTATCCTGCCTGAAGCATCTACATCCTGGAATGTTTAGTTGCCAATCCTGTCCCTCTTTCTACCAAGTTTCTATAAAAACATCATAATTCCACGTACTAATCCAAGCTCTAAGTTCATCTGTCTTATCTGAAATACTTCTCGCACTGAAACTACTGCACTTCAGCCCACCAGACCCACTGCGTTGACCAACCACTCCCTGCCTGCTCTTCCTCTTAATCTTACTGGCCTTAGTCTGTAGCTCTCCCTCAGTTATTTCTCCCGCTGACCTACTGCTCTGGTTCCCAGCCCCCTGCCATACTGGGCAGTTCAATCTGTTTCTATGCCTTCCACTTGTCTCCTTCCTGGCTTTTGTTTCTGTCCCCTCTTTACTACCCTCTGACTTCCTGCATTGGTTTCCATCCCTCGGCCACATTAGTTTAAACCCTCCCCAACAGCGCGAACAAACAACCCCCCAGGACACTGGTTCCAGTCCTGCCAGGTGTAGATCATCCGACTTGTCCCACCTTCCCCAGAACCGTTTCCAATGTCCCAAAAAAACTGAATCCCTCCCTCCTGCACCATCTCTCAAGCCACGCATTCATCCTGTCTCTCCTGTCATTCCTACTCTGACTAGCACATGGCACTGGTAGCAATCCTGAGATTACTACCTTTGAGGTCCTACTTTTTAGTTTATCTCCTAACTCCCTAAAATCATCCCTTTTTTTTAACCTGTATCGTTGGTACTGATGTGCACCACGACAACTTGCTGTTCACCTTCCCCCTTTAGAATGTCCTGCAGCCACTCTGAGACTTCCAGGACCCTTGCACCCGGGAGGTTAGGTTAGGTGGAGCGGCCATGATAAATTGCCCTGAGGTTAGATGGGGTTGCAGTGTTACGGGGATATGGTGGAGGTGCGGGCTAAAGTCGGGTGCTCTTTCCAAGAGCCAGTGCAGACTCGATGGGCCGAATGGCCTCCTTTTGCACTGTAAATTCTATGATTCTATGAAAAGACAGCGGAGAGGAGATTTGATAAACCCCTCCCCACCAAAGTTTCCCTTCACCTACCAACAGTGGGGACCTTCTGTGCCGCTTTTCCAGAGTCTGTGCGTCTAGTGCGCCGGCTCTGGGTCAGGCGGAGTGTATCAGTTAACCGGCCTCTGAAGAGTTATCAGTGGGAACTCAGTCCTGGACACAATGTCGTCTGTAGGTACAGACACTTCTGTGTCCATGTCCATCTCCGCCAGAGTCATCCTTCTCCTGCTGGACCAGGTGCTGTGATCTAGACAGGTGAGTCTCCAGGCTGAAGTGCGGTTCTGACAAGGAGTGGGGGGGGGGGGGGGGGGGGGGGGGGGGGGGGGGGGAACGTCAATACTGCCGATTGCACGCAGTGATGCCTGGGCATTTGCTTCTTCAGATAGTCAAACTGCTTTTGCTGAACTTTCCCCTGAACCTGCCGTTTGTAAGAAACAGGACCCGTTCTCCAGCATGACACCTGGGCACTAAAGTTGTAGGCATAGACTGCATCCCCTGAGTCGATGCAGGCTTGGAGGGCTGAGGGCCTGTTCCTGTGCTGTACTTTTCTTTGAAATTGCCGCCCTAGTGTCCTCAAATCATGGTGCTTTTTTTCATCTTCTGCTGCACTTTCCTGCCGAGGCTCAGAAATGTGAAACTGAACTGGGTTCTAAGTCATGGGCCCACCAACAGTCCTGCAGGGACGATTCCTGGTGTCACATGTGGCGCTGTGTGGTAGTTCAAAAGGAACCATGACAGTTGTGTGTCCATGGAACTTGTGGATTGTTTTTTATGCCCATCTTGAAGGTCTGGACTGCTCTTTGTGCCAGGCCGTTGGAGGGGGGATGATACTGGGCACAGTAACACAGTGGTTAGCACTGCTGCTTGACAGAGTCAGGGTCCCAGGCTCGATTCCCGGCTTGGGTCACTGTCTGTGCGGAGTCTGCACGTTCTCCCCGTGTCTTCGTGGGTTTCCTCCGGGTGCTCCAGTTTCCTCCCACAACCCTCAAAAGACGTGCTATTAGGTAATTTGCACATTCTGAATTCACCCTCAGTGTACCCGAACTAGGGGATTTTCACTAACATCATTGCCGTGTTAATGTAAACCCACTTGTGACAGTAAAGATTATTATTCTAACATGCAGAATGCCATTTCGCTTCGTAAATGGGTAAACAAGCAAACGCAATCCCATTGGTTCCCACCTGCTTCAAGACCAGCATCACAGAATCATAGAATTTACAGTCCAGGAGTCCATTCAGCCCATCGAGTCTGCACCGACCCTTGGAAAGAGCACCCCACTTAAGCCCCACATCTCCACCCTATCCCCTTTATCCCCGTAACCCCACCTAGAATGACTAGGGTAAGAGTAGGGCCAGTCAAGGACAGGGATGGGAAGTTGTGTGTGGAGTCTGAAGAGATAGGCGAGATACAAAATGAATATTTTACGTCGGTATTCACTCAGGAAAAAGAGAATGTTGTGGAGGAGAATGCTGAGACCCAGGCTATTAGAATAGATGGCATTGAGGTACGTAGGGAAGAGGTGTTGACAATTCTGGACAGGCTGAAAATAGAGAAGTCCCCGGGGCCTGATGGGATTTATCCTAGGATTCTCTGGGAAGCCAGGAAAAAGATTGCTGGGCCTTTGGCTTTGATTTTTATGTCATCATTGGCGACAGGAATAGTGCCAGAGGACTGGAGGATAGCAAATGTGGTCCCTTTGTTCAAGAAGGGGAGTAGAGACAACCCCGGCAACTATAGACCGGTGAGCCTCACATCTGTTGTGGGTTAAGTCTTGGAGGGGATTATAAGAGACAAGATTTATAATCATCTAGATAGGAATAATATGATTAGGGATAGTCAGCATGGCTTTGTGAAGGGTAGGTCATGCCTCACAAACCTTATCGAGTTCTTTGAGAAGGTGACTGAACAGGTAGACGAGGGTAGAGCAGTTGATGTGGCGTTTGATAAGGTTCCCCACGGTAGGCTATTGCAGAAAATACGGAGGCTGGGGATTGAGTGTGATTTAGAGATGTGGATCAGAAATTGGCTAGCTGAAAGAAGACAGAGGGTGGTGGTTGATGGGAAATGTTCAGAATGGAGTTCAGTTACAAGTGGCGTACCACAAGGATCTGTTCTGGGGCCGTTGCTGTTTGTCATTTTTATAAATGACCGAGAGGAGGGCGCAGAAGGGTGGGTGAGTAAATTTGCAGACAACACTAAAGTCGGTGGTGTTGTCGACAGTGCGGAAGGATGTTGCAGGTTACAGAGGGACATAGATAAGCTGCAGAGCTGGGCTGAGAGGTGGCAAATGAAATTTAATGTAGAGAAGTGTGAGGTGATTCACTTTGGAAGGAATAACAGGAATGCGGAATATTTGGCTAATGGTAAAATTCTTGGAAGTGTGGATGAGCAGAGGGATCTCGGTGTCCATGTACATAGATCCCTGAAAGTTGCCACCCAGGTTGATAGGGTTGTGAAGAAGGCCTATGGTGTGTTGGCCTTTATTGGTAGAGGGATTGAGTTCCGGAGTCATGAGGTCATGTTGCAGCTGTACAAAACTCTGATACGGCCGCATTTGGAGTATTGCGTACAGTTCTGGTCACCTCATTATAGGAAGGACGTGGAAGCTTTGGAACAGGTGCAGAGGAGATTTACCAGGATGTTGCCTGGTATGGAGGGAAAATCTTATGAGGAAAGGCTGATGGACTTGAGGTTGTTTTCGTTAGAGAGAAGAAGGTTAAGAGGAGACTTAATAGAGGCATACAAAATGATCAGAGGGTTAGATAGGGTGGACAGTGAAAGCCTTCTCCCGCGGATGGAAATGTCTAGCACGAGGGGACATAGCCTTAAACTGAGGGGTAATGGATATAGGACAGAGGTCAGAGGTAGGTTCTTTACGCAAAGAGTGGTGAGGCCGTGGAATGCCCTACCTGCAACAGTAGTGAACTCGCCAACATTGAGGGCATTAAAAAGTTTTTTGGATAAGCATATGGATGATAATGGCTTAGTGTAGGTTAGATGGCTTTTGTTTTTTGACTTCCCATGTCGGTGCAACATCGTGGGCCGAAGGGCCTGTACTGCGTTGTATCGTTCTATGTTCTATGTTCTAATCTTATGGAACACTAAGGGCAATTTAGAATGGCCAATCCACCTAACCTGCACATCTTTGGACTAGTCATACTGGTGACAAAGAAGAACCAGGCAACATGCCACAATGACTACCGTCTGCTGGCCCTGACTTCAGTCGTAATAAAGTGCTTCGAGAGGTTGGTCATGAAGCGCATCACTTCTATACTCTTAGAACACCTTGATCCACTGCAATTCACATACCGCCGCAACCGGTCCACAGCAGACGCCAGCTCCCAGGCCCTACATCCATCCCGAGAGCATCTCGACAACAAGGACTGCTACATCAGACTCCTATTTATTGACGACAGCTCCGCCTTCCATATGACCATAAAACATAGGATCAGAATTAGGCCACTCGGCCCATCGAGTCTGCTTCGCCATTCAATCATGGCTGATATTTTTCTCATCCCCATTCTCCTGCCTTGTTCCCATAACCCCCGATCCCCTTATTGATCAAAAACCTATCTATCTCTGTTTTAAAGACACTCAGTGACTTGGCCTCCACAGCCTTCTGCGGCAAAGAGTTCCACAGATTCACCACCCTCTGGCTGAAGAAATTCCTCCTCATCTCTGTTTTAAAGGATCGTCCCTTTAGTCTGAGATTGTGTCCTCTGCTTCTAGTTTTTCCTACAAGTGGAAACATTCTGTCCATGTCCACTCTATCCAGGCCACGCAGTATCCTGTAAGTTTCAATAAGATCCCCCCTGATGTGTTGGGTGCTCTGCTACACAGACGAACCAACACGGTTGCGGATGGTACAACTCAGTTTTATAAGAACATAAGAACTAGGAACAGGAGTAGGGCATCTGGCCCCTCGAGCCTGCTCCGCCATTTAATGAGATCATGGCTGATCTTTGTGGACTCAGCTCCACTCTCCGGCCCGTACACCATATCCCCGAATCCCTTTATTCTTTAGAAAGGTATCTATCTTTTTCTTAAAAACGTTTAAAGAAGGAGCCTCTACTGCTTCACTGGGCAAGGAATTCCAGAGATTCACAACCCTTTGGGTGAAGAAGTTCCTCCTACACTCCGTCCTAAATCTACTTCCCCTTATTTTGAGGCTATGCCCCCTAGTTCTGCTTTCCCCGACCAGTGGAAAAAACCTGCCCGCATCTATCCTATCTATTCCTTTCACAATTTTATATGTTTCAATAAGATCCCCCCGCATCCTTCTAAACTCCAATGAGTACAGTCCCAGCCTACTCAACCTCTCGTCATAATCTAATCCCCTCAACTCTGGGATCAACCTAGTGAATCTCCTCTGCACTCCCTCCAGTGCCAATATGTCCTTTCTCAGGTAAGGAGACCAAAACTGAACACAATACTCCAGATGCGGCCTCACCAACACCCTATACAATTGCAGCATAACCTCCCTAGTCTTGAACTCCATCCCTCTAGCAACGAAAGACAAAACTCGATTAGCCTTCTTAATCACCTGTTGCACCTGCACACCAACATTTTGCGACTCGTGCACCAGCACACCCAGGTCCCTCTGCACAGCAGCATGTTTTAACATCTTACCATTTAAATAATAATCCATTCTGCTGTTATTCCTCCCAAAATGGATAGCCTCACACTTGGCAACATTGAATTCCATCTGCCAGCCCCTAGTCCATTCACCTAACCAATCCAAATCCTTCTGCAGACTTCCGGTATCCTCTACACTTTTTGCTTTACCACTCATCTTAGTGTCGTCTGCAAACTTTGACACATTGCACTTGGTCCCCAACTCCAAATCGTCTATGTAAATTGTGAACAACTGCGGGCCCAACACTGATCCCGGAGGGACCCCACTAGTTACAGGTTGCCAACCAGAGAAACACCCATTTATCCCCACTCTCTGCTTTCTGTTAGTTAACCAATCCTCTACCCATGCTACCACTTTACCCTCAATGCCATGCATCTTTAGTTTATGCAGCAACCTTTTGTGTGGCACCTTGTCAAAAGCTTTCTGGAAATCCAGATATACCACATCCATTGGCTCCCCGTTATCTACTGCACTGGTAACGTCCTCAAAAAATTCTACCAAATTAGTCAGACACGACCTACCCTTTGTGAACCCATGCTGCGTCTGCCCAATGGGACAATTTCCCTCCAGGTGTCCCACTATTTCCTCCTTAATGATAGATTCCAGCATTTTCCCTACAACCGAAGGAAAGCTTACCGGCCTATAATTACCCGCTTTCTGCCGACCTCCTTTTTTAAACAGTGGTGTCACGTTTGCTACTTTCCAATCCTCTGGGACCACCCCAGAGTCTAGTGAATTTTGATAAATTATCACTAGTGCGTTTACAATTTCCCTAGCCATCTCTTTTAACACTCTGGGATGCATCCCATCAGGGCCAGGAGACTTGTCTACCTTTAGCCCCATTAGCTTGCCCAATACCGCCTCCTTAGTGATTACAATCATCTCAAGGTCCTCACCTATCATATCTTTATTTCCATCAGTCACTGGCATGTTATTTGTGTCTTCCACTGTGAAGACTGACCCAAAAAACCTGTTCAGCTCCTCAGCCATTTCCCCGTCTCCTATTATTAAATCTCCCTTCTCATCTTCCAAAGGACCAATATTTACCTTAGCCACTCTTTTTTGTCTTATATATTTGTAGAAGCTTTTATTATCTGCTTTTATGTTCTGAGCCAGTTTACTTTCATAGTCTACCTTACTCTTCTTTATAGCTTTTTTAGTAGCTTTCTGTTGTCCCCTAAAGACTTCCCAGTCCTCTAGTCTCCCGCTAATTTTTGCCACTTTGTATGCTTTTTCCTTCAATTTGATACTCTCCCTCACCTCCTTAGATATCCACGGTCGATTTTTCCCCTTTCTACCGTCTTTCTTTTTTGTCGGTATGAACCTTTTCTGAACACTGTGAAAGATCGCTCGGAAGGTTCTCCACTGTTCCTCAACTGCTTTACCATGAAGTCTTTGCTCCCAGTCTACCTTAGCTAGTTCTTCTCTCATCCCATTGTAATCGTCTTTGTTTAAGCACAAAACTCTAGTGTTTGATTTTACCTTGTCATCCTCCAACTGTATTTTAAATTCCACCATATTGTGGTCGCTCCTTCCAAGAGGATCCCGAACTATGAGATCATTAATCAATCCTGCCTCATTACACAGGACCAGATCTAGGACCGCTTGTTCCCTTGTAGGTTCCATTACATACTGTTCCAGGAAATTATCCCGGGCACATTCTATAAACTCCTCCTCAAGGCTGCCTTTACCAACCTGGTTAAACCAATCGATATGCAGATTAAAATCTCCCATGATAACCACTGTACCATTTCTACATGCATCCGTTATTTCTTTGCTTATTGCCTGCCCTACCATCCTGTTACTATTTGGTGGCCTATAGACTACTCCTATCAGTGACCTTTTCGCCTTACTATTCCTGATTTCCACCCAAATTGATTCAACCTTGTCCTCCATAGCACCAATATCATCCCTTCCTATTGCCCGGATGCCATCCTTAAACAACAAAGCTACACCACCGCCCTGACCGTCCATTCTATCCTTTCGTATAGTCTGATACCCTTGGATATTTAACTCCCAGTCGTGACCATCTTTTAACCATGTTTCAGTAATGGCCACTAAATCATAGTCATTCACGACGATTTGCGCCATCAACTCATTTACCTTATTTTGTATACTACGAGCATTCAGGTAAAGTACACTTATGCTGTTTTTTATGTCTTTGTTATGAATCCTAACTTTTCGCAAATTATTTTTCCTCTTACCCTTTCTCCTAATTTTCCTTGTCTTTGAACCCATATCTCTTCATAATAACCTGTCACGTAACCTGCTGCCTTGCTCTCCATTAACCATTATACTGTCCATAGCTTTACCCTTCCCTTCCCCCCAACTTGCTAGTTTAAAGTCCTTGTGACCAACCTATTTATCCTATTCGCTAGAACGCTGGTCCCAGAATGGTTCAGGTGAAGACCGTCCCAATAGGTCCCTCCTGCCCCAGTACTGATGCCAATGCCCCATGAAATGGAATCTCTCTTTCCCGCACCATTTCTTTAGCCATGTGTTAACTTCCCTAATTTTCTCACCCCTATGCCAATCGGCACGTGGCTCGGGTAGTAATCCAGAGATTATAACCCTGGAGGACCTGTTCTTTAATTTAGTCCCTAGTGTTTGATAATCCCCAAACAGGTCCTCTTTCCTAGTCTTACCTATGTTGTTAGTCCCAACGTGGACCACAACAACTGGATTCTCCCCCTCCCTCTCCAAAATCCTTTCAAGCTGATCAGAGATGTCCCTCACCCTGGCACCGGGCAGGCAACATACCATGCGGGACTCTCGATCTGGCTTACAAAGGATGCCATCAATCCCCCTAATTATAGAATCCCCTACAACTACCACTTGTTATTTTGCTCCCCCCTCTTGAATGGCTTCCTGTACCACGGTGCAGTGGTCAGTCAACGCATCCTCCCTACAGCCCTCTTCCTCATCCACACAGGGAGCAAGTACCTCATACCTGTTGGACAAAGTCAAGGGCTGAGGCTCCTCAACTCCTAAACTCAGGATCCCCCTACCTGCCTCCCTTGCAGTCACACCACTCTGTCCCTGACCACTGTCCGAATTAACAGTACTTATTCTACCGGGTGTGACTGCCTCCTGAAACAAAGCGTCCAGGTAATTTTCCCCCTCCCTGATGTGCCGCAGTGTGTGCAGCTCGGTCTCCAGCTCATCAATTCTGAGCCGAAGTTCCTCGAGCAGCCAACACTTGCTGCAGATGTGGTCACTGACGGTCTCAATGGGATCCACCAGTTCCATCGTCATACAGCAACAGCACATCACCTGTCCAGCCATATTCAACTAGTTAATTAATTTAAATAATTTATAAAAATGTTTTATATAACCTCAAGGATAAACCCGAACACCAACAAAAACACAGCCCTCTCTCGCCACTCACCCGAACTCAGTCACTCACCTAAACTCAGATGCACTCTGTTCCAATCAGCACTCTGTGACTAAAGGCACTCCTGCCACACCTTTTGTGCACTCACCTCTCCCAGCACTGTCCCGGCTCTCTCCTCCCGCGCTTTTAAAATCTCCCGGATCTCTCCTCCCGCGCTGTTTTCGCTGTCCCAGCTCTCTCTCCTCTCGCGCTGGTTTTGCTGTCCCGGCTCTCTCCTCCTGCGCTTTTTAAATCTCCCGGCTCTCTCCTCCCGCGCTGTTTTCGCTGTCCCGGCTCTCTCTCCTCTCGCGCTGTTTTCGCTGTCCTGGCTCTCTCTCCTCTCGCGTTGTTTTCACTGTCCCGGCTCTCTCCTCCCGCGCTTATTACTAACATATATTTACAGTGGTAAACTGGTTACTGTGGTTCGATCATAACCCTTGAATCTGTGGACCTATTCCTAACACTATCTTGGAGTGGCACTCAGCACATGGTGGATGTCTGAGTGGCTTGCTGTGAGCTCTGTGCCCTGAGCTGTCTCCTGCTGGAATGAATGGGAAGTGTCGTGTTCCCCGTTTTATAGTGTGGGTGGGTGGCCTCAGTAGGTGGGTGACGAATTCAGGTTGACCGTTAGGGTGGCACACCATTCATCACCCGGATTGACACTGTTCACTTCCAACGGCTGGTGGGTCCTGCCTGGAAACATCCGGTTCCTATCAATGACCGCAACACGGAAGGCATCCCGGCTGAATGGTCCGCACGTCCCTGCGAGGTTGTCGGAATTGGGGAGCATTGGCAGGTTGAGCTGCTCGACAGCAGGCAGCGTAGTGGCCCATCTTGCCACAGCGGAGGCATTGTCGGTTTTTTGCCGGACATTGCTGCTTTAAATGTGCGGCTCCGCAGTTGCCGCACGTCGTGATGTCATGGCGTGCATTGCGCCACCGCGCATGCGCAGTTCAGTCTTGCGCCGAGCGTGCCTGTGCATCACGTCCCTCTGCGTCGACGTCTTTTTTGGCATGCACAAACGTGGGAGGCCGCAGAAAGCGCGCGAAATGGCCGCCCTCGTCCGGGCCGCGGGCCGGGAGGAACTCGATCGCCTGGACCCGTTCGGCCTCGTAGGATGCCTGCCTTGCCGATCCGGCAGCGTAGGACCCCTGCCCCGCCGATTCGGCCGCTTGAAATTGGGAGCAGCGGCTGGTCGCGTTTTCATGAAGGACGCAGGCTTTGGTGGCGGAGGCTTGGGTGAGGCCTTTAATTTTGAGGAGCTGCTGGCGTAGGGTGCCCGAGGCGACCCCAAAAACAATCTGGTCCCGAATCATTGAATCGGAGGTGGTGTCATAACCGCAGGACTGCGCGAGGATATGGAGGTGTGTAAGGAAAGATTGAAAAGGCTCATTCTTACCCTGCAGGCGCTGCTGGAAGAGAGACCTCTCGAAACTCTCATTTACCTCGACGCTGAAGTGTTGGTCGAGTTTGAGAAGGGCCGTCTTGTACTTAGTCTTGTCCTCACCTTCCGTGAACACCAGGGAGTTGAAGACATGGATGGCGTGCTGCCCTGCGGTGGGGAGGAGGAGGGCGATCTTTCTGGTGTCCGAAGCGCTCTCCCTTTCGGTGGCTTCCAGGAAGAGCTGGAAGCGCTGTTTGAACAGCTTCCAATTAACGCCGAGGTTTCCAGCGACTTGTAGCGGCTGCGGCCTGCTGACGGTGTCCATGGCGCAGGATGGCAGATTCCTGAGGATTCGTAGGTAGGTCTCACAGTTACCGGGTTCCAATCCTGGTACTATGATGTGTTGGGTGCTCTGCTACACAGCCGAACCAACACGGTTGCGGATGGTACAACTCAGTTTTATTACTAACATATATTTACAATGGTAAACTGGTTACTGAGGTTCGTTCATTACCCTTGAATCTGTGGACCTATTCCTAACACTATCTTGGAGTGGCACTCAGCACATGGTGGATGTCTGAGTGCCTTGCTGTGAGCTCTGTGCCCTGAGCGGTCTCCTGCTGGAATGAATGGGAAGTGTCGTGTTCCCCGTTTTATAGTGTGTATGCTCTTGCCTGTGATTGGCTGCGGTGTTGTGTGTGTATTGATTGGTCTGTTGATCTGTCCATCAGTATGTATGTATGATTGCACCATGATGTTTACCTGAATATCATGACACCCCCCTCATCCTTCTAAACTCCAACGAGTACAGACCCAGAGTCCTCAACCGTTCCTCATACGACAAGCTTTTAATTCCAGGGATCATTCTTGTGAACCTCCTCTGGACCCGTTCCAAGTCCAGCACATCCTTCCTTAAATACGGAGCCCAAAACTGCTCACAATACTCCAAATGGGGTCTGACCAGAGCCTTATACAGCCTCAGAAGTACATCCCTGGTCTTGTATTCTAGCCCTCTCGACATGAATGCTAACTTTGCCTTCCTAACTGCCGACTGAACCTGCAAGTTAACCTGAAGAGAATTGTGAACAAGGACTCCCAAGTCCCTTTGTGCTTCTGATTTCCGAAGCATTAGGAAAGATTGGCTTCCCAACCCTCTGGCTTCCCACTAATCCTCACCACTTTGTATGCTTTTTTTTTAGCTTTTATGCTGTCTTTGACTTCCCTCATCAGCCATGGATGCCTTGTCCTCCCCTTAGCCTGTTTCCTCCTCCTTGGGTTGAATTTCTGTTGTGCCTCCTGAATAAACCCCTGAAAACTCCTGCCATTGCTGTTCCACTGTCTTCCCTGCTAGGCTCCTTTTACAATCAACTCTGGCCAACTTCTCCCTCATGTCTTTGTAGTTACCCGTATTTAATTGTAATACCGTTACATCTGAATCCAGCTTCTCCCTCTCAAACTGCAGGGTAAATTCTATCATATTGTGGCCACTTCTTCCTAAGGGTTCCTTCACCTTAAGTTCCCGAATCAAGTCTGCCTCATTACACATCACTAAATCCAGAATTGCCTGTTTCCTAGTAGGCTCTGTCACAAGCTGCTCCAAAAAATCAAATTCCTTTTCTTGGGATCCACTACCAACCTGATTTTCCCAGTCCACCTGCATATTGAAGTCCCCCATGATTATTGTAATATTGCCTTTTTTACATTCTTTTTCTATCTCCTGATTTATTTTCTGCCCCACATCCTGACTACTGCTGGGGGGTCTGTACATAACTCCTTGGATATTTAGATTCCAGCCCTGATCCCCTTGCAGCCACGTCTCTGTGATTGATACAACATCGTACCAGCCAATTTCAATGTGCGCAGCAAGCTCATTTACCTTGTTCCGTATCCTGCGCGCATTTAGGTACAACACCCTCAATCCTGCATTGACCACCTCCCTTCTCACACGTGTCACCTTTTTTGCTCTGTCTGAGGGTGATGTTGTTCTTGCATTTTGGTTTTCTATTTCCCATTCAGTCATTACACCTTCTAAGCTCACATTCTGGTTCCCACCCCCCGCCATACTAGTTTAAATCCTCCCGAGTGAATTTAGCAAACTTCCCAGCCAGTGCCCCTCCAGTTTAGATGTAACCCGTCCTTCTTGTACAGGTCCCACCTGCCCCGGAAGAGATCCCAATGGTCCAAAAATCTGAAACCCTCCTTCCTACACCACCAGTTTAGCCACGTGTTTAGCTGCTCTATTCTCCTATTTCTAGCCTCAGTGGCACGTAGCACAGGGAGTAATCCTGAGATTACAACCCTAGAGGTCCTGCTTTTGAGCTTACTGCCTAACTCCCTGAACTCCTTCTGCAGGACCTCGTCGCTCTTCCTGTCCGTGTCGTTAGTACCTATGTGTACTACGACCTCTGGCTGTTCATCCTACCCCTTCAGGATGTCCTATATTCGTTCAGAGACATCCATAATTCGACACCATAATTCCAGCCAAGCTCATATCAAAGCTCCATATCCTAGGACCTGGCTCCTCACTCTGCAACGGGATCCTTGACTTTCTGACCCATAGACCACAATCAGTAAGAATGAACAACAACACCTCCTCCACAATAGTCCTCAATACCGGGGCCCCGCAAGGCTGTGTACTTAGCACCCTACTCTACTCCCTGTACACACACGACTGCGTGGCAAAACTTGGTTCCAACTCCATCTACAAGTTTGCTGACGATATGACCATAGTGGGCCGGATCTCGAATAACGACGAGTCAGAATACAGGAGGGAGATAGAGAACCTAGTGGAGTGGTGCAGCGACAACAATCTCTCCCTCAATGCCAGCAAAACTAAAGAGCTGGTCATTGACTTCAGGAAGCAAAGTACTGTACACACCCCTGTCAGCATCAACGGGGCCGAGGTGGAGATGGTTAGCAGTTTCAAATTCCTAGGGGTGCACATCTCCAAAAATCTGTCCTGGTCCACCCACATCGACGTTACCACCAAGAAAGCACAACAGCGCCTATACTTCCTCAGGAAACTAAGGAAATTCGGCATGTCCACATTGACTCGAACCAACTTTTACAGATGCACCATAGAAAGCATCCTATCGGGCTGCATCACAGCCTGGTATGGCAACTGCTCGGCCCAGGACCGCAAGAAACTTTAGAGAGTCATCAACACCGCCCAGTCCATCACATGAACCTGCCTCCCATCCATTGACACCATTTACACCTCCCGCTGCCTTGGGAAAGCGGGCAGTATAATCAAAGATCCCTCCCACCCGGCTTACTCACTCTTCCAACTTCTTCCATCGGGCAGGAGATACAGAAGTCTGAGAACACGCACGAACACTCAAAAACAGCTTCTCAAAATCAGAGGCTGGTTTAGCACAGGGCTAAATCGCTGGCTTTTAAAGCAGACCCAGGCAGGCCAGCAGCACAGTTCAATTCCTGTACCAGCCTCCCCGAACAGGCGCCGGAATTTGGCTGACGAATGTGATATAAAATAGTCAGTTTAAATATTAGTTACCGTAATGTAGATGTAGGCCAGTTTAATTCTCGTGAGTTCACAAAAGACAAAGCACAAAGGATTTCAGAAAGCATGGCAAGGAAGGGGGGAGGGGTGTCTGGTAGAGGATGGGAAAAGGATGCTGGGTAACAAGAGGCCCAGGGTTAAGGAATGAGAAGTGAGCCAATTAGGATGTATGGCCAGGTCAGGAGGGGTATAGGATGACCTATGGGAATCGTGTATGTGAATCTTGATGCCATTTGAATGTATTTGCAGAGATGCCTTTGTCTCAGACCTCATTCGTTTCCAAGAGGTCCAGGAGACTGGTTCTGTGTTCTGTGTCCCTGAGAAGCGAGTCAGACTTGCAAGTTGGTTAAAAATAAATAATACTATACCTACAAATCCATCTCGAGTTTTATTGAGGCCAGACTGACGGGTAAAGAATTCAACATTTGTCATTTGGTGCCGAAAACCTGGGATTTCTCCAGACGGTTACCGACCAACTGCAAAATCAGAATTAGACTGATTTTGGACAAGGAAAGTGGAAACGGGCCCACAATGTGTGTAGCTGGAAAATGACCCACATTGGTTTCCCCTCTTCTCATGGTCTGATTGGTCTGGTCACTCGCGGTTGGTACGGAAAGATCTTCTCGACGAAATCAAAGGTCAGTCTGGGGATTAGAAAATTTAACTGACAGGATATCATAAATTGATAGTTCGGTTTTGGGTTAATTTTGGAATTGATGGGACATTGAATTGATGGTTTAATTCCATATGTGTGTAGTTTTGAGATTGATGGGACATCAAATTGATGGTTTAATTCCATATGTGTGTAGTTTTGGGATTGATGGGACATCGAATTGATGGTTTAATTCCATGTGTGTGTGTTTTGGAATTGATGTGACATCGGATGATGGTTTAATTCCATGTGTGAGTGTTTTTGATGAACTGATGGGACCTCAGATAGGAGGGTTCAGTTCCATGACTGTTTTTAAATCTATTGTTGATTAAGCTGAAATTGTATCCTTGGACTGTAGTGGCAAGAAACGCAGTCTGAGGATCCTGGGATTATATTCATTGGAGTTTAGGAGGTTGAGGGGAGATCTAATAGAAACTTACAAGATAATGAATGGCTTAGATAGGGTGGATGTAGGGAAGTTGTTTCCATTAGCAGGGGAGACTAGGACCCGGGGGCACAGCCTTAGAATAAAAGGGAGTCACTTTAGAACAGAGATGAGGAGAAATTTCTTCAGCCAGAGAGTGGTGGGTCTGTGGAATTCATTGCCACAGAGGGCGGTGGAGGCCGGGACGTTGATTGTCTTTAAGACAGAAGTTGATAAATTCTTGATTTCTCGAGGAATTAAGGGCTATGGAGAGAGAGCGGGTAAATGGAGTTGAAATCAGCCATGATTGAATGGTGGAGTGGACTCGATGGGCCGAATGGCCTTACTTCCGCTCCTATGTCTTATGGTCTTATGGTCTACTACTTTCCCCTTAATGCCATGCATCTTTATCTTATGCAGCAACCTTTTGTGTGGCACCTTGTCAAAGGCTTTCTGGAAATCCAGATATACCACATCCATTGGCTCCCCGTTATCTACTGCACTGGTAATGTCCTCAAAAAATTCCACTAAATTAGTTCGGCACGACCTGCCCTTTATGAACCCATGCTGTGTCTGCCCAATGGGACAATTTCCATCCAGATGCCTCGCTATTTCTTCCTTGATGATAGATTCCAGCATCGTCCCTACTACTGAAGTTAAGCTCACTGGCCTATAATTACCCGCTTTCTGCCTACCTCCTTTTTTAAACAGTGATGTCACATTTGCTAATTTCCAATCCGCCGGGATTAAGATAAAGAATTAATTAAGTTGTAAAAGTTATACAAGTTTGTGTTAAGCAAATCATAAATTCAGTTCTGAGTTGAGATCAGAGCTAAGCTTGCAGTTTGCAGTAATTCAATTTGAATTTTCAAACATTTTAAGTTTTAAAAGAACACTGTTAAAACCTTTTAAATAATGTTGCCAAGTAGCAAAAATTGCCATTGGTTATAAATAGGCAAATAAATTTAAAAAAAGAGAGCCAAAGTATGAAAGCTAAAGTGTTAATTAGATTATGGAGACAATATTGTCAACATGAGAGGGATAAGATCATGTTATTAAGTTGGCAAGAAAATGCCCTTAAAATAGGGATTCCAATTAGTGAAAGGGGGAACCAGAAAACTCTGGAGATCTTGAAAAAGGAGTGTGCATTCAAAAAACACGCAAGTAAAGAGAGGGTGGACTCGAGTAAAAAAATGAGCTACGTAGTTCAATGGCTGGCCTTGCATTGACAGAAGGAGATGAGGACCCAGAGAATTGGACAATGTCGGCCAGAGACCCGACTGCACCAGTAGCATTGTCTGCACTAATTCCGGAACCACCAGGGTATCATAATTTATATCCAGTCACTGCTCCCCAGATTCAAATCATGCCAGCCTCTCCAGCCCCTTCGGTTGATAGCTTGGGTCCTATTTCAGCATCTTCACCGTTTCTTAGAGAATGGGAGCTCTGTTCAACAAGCCCAGTTATAGAACATAGAACATAGAACAATACAGCGCAGTACAGGCCCTTCGGCCCACGATGTTGCACCGAAACAAAAGCCATCTAACCTACACTATGCCATTATCATCCATATGTTTATCCAATAAATTTTTAAATGCCCTCAATGTTGGCGAGTTCACTACTGTAGCAGGTAGGGCATTCCACGGCCTCACTACTCTTTGCGTAAAGAACCTACCTCTGACCTCTGTCCTATATCTATTACCCCTCAGTTTAAAGTTATGTCCCCTCGTGCCAGCCATATCCATCCGCGGGAGAAGGCTCTCACTGTCCACCCTATCCAACCCCCTGATCATTTTGTATGCCTCTATTAAGTCTCCTCTTAACCTTCTTCTCTCCAATGAAAACAACCTCAAGTCCGTCAGCCTTTCCTCATAAGATTTTCCCTCCATACCAGGCAACATCCTGGTAAATCTCCTCTGCACCCGCTACAAAGCCTCCACGTCCTTCCTATAATGCGGTGACCAGAACTGTACGCAATACTCCAAATGCGGCCGGACCAGAGTTCTGTACAGCTGCAACATGACCTCCCGACTCCGGAACTCAATCCCTCTACCAATAAAGGCCAACACTCCATAGGCCTTCTTCACAACCCTATCAACCTGGGTGGCAACTTTCAGGGATCTATGTACATGGACACCTAGATCCCTCTGCTCAGCCACACTTTCAAGAACTTTACCATTAGCCAAATATTCCGCATTCCTGTTATTCCTTCCAAAGTGAATCACCTCACACTTCTCTACATTAAACTCCATTTGCCACCTCTCAGCCCAGCTCTGCAGCTTATCTATATCCCTCTGTAACCTGCTACATCCTTCCACACTATCGACAACACCACCGACTTTAGTATCGTCTGCAAATTTACTCACCCACCCTTCTGCGCCTTCCTCTAGGTCATTGATAAAAATGACAAACAGCAACGGCCCCAGAACAGATCCTTGTGGTACTCCACTTGTGACTGTACTCCATTCTGAACATTTCCCATCAACCACCACCCTCTGTCTTCTTTCAGCTAGCCAATTTCTGATCCACATCTCTAAATCACCCTCAATCCCCAGCCTCCGTATTTTTTGCAATAGCCTACCGTGGGGAACCTTATCAAACGCTTTGCTGAAATCCATATACACCACATCAACTGCTCTACCCTCGTCTACCTGTTCAGTCACCTTCTCAAAGAACTCAATAAGGTTTGTGAGGCATGACCTACCCTTCACAAAGCCATGCTGACTATCCCTGATCATATTATTCCTATCTAGATGATTATAAATCTTGTCCCTTATAATCCCCTCCAAGACTTTACCCACTACAGACGTGAGGCTCACCGGTCTATAGTTGCCGGGGTTGTCTCTGCTCCCCTTTTTGAACAAAGGGACCACATTTGCTGTCCTCCAGTCCTCTGGCACTATTCCTATAGCCAATGATGACATAAAAATCAAAGCCAAAGGTCCAGCAATCTCTTCCCTGGCCTCCCATAGAATCCTAGGATAAATCCCATCAGGTCCCGGGGACTTATCTATTTTCAGCCAGTCCAGAATTGCCAACACCTCTTCCCTACGTACCTCAATGCCATCTATTCTATTAGCCTGGGGCTCAGCATTCTCCTCCACAACATTATCTTTTTCCTGAGTGAATACTGACGAAAAATATTCATTTAGTATCTCGCCTATCTCTTCAGACTCCACACACAATTTCCCATCCCTGTCCTTGACTGGTCCTACTCTTTCCCTAGTCATTCGCTTATTCCTGACATACCTATAGAAAGCTTTTGGGTTTTCCTTGATCCTTCCTGCCAAATACTTCTCATGTCCCCTCCTTGCTCGTCTTAGCTCTCTCTTTAGATCCTTCCTCGCTACCTTGTAACTATCCATCGCCCCAACCGAAACTTCACACTTCATCTTCACATAGGCCTTCTTCTTCCTCTAAACAAGAGATTCCACTTCCTTGGTAAACCACGGTTCCCTCGCTCGACGCCTTCCTCCCTGTCTGACCGGTACATACTTATCAAGAACACGCAGTAGCTGATCCTTGAACAAGCCCCACTTATCCAGTGTGCCCAACACTTGCAGCCTACTTCTCCACCTTATCCCCCCCAAGTCACGTCTAATGGCATCATAATTGCCCTTCCCCCAGCTATAACTCTTGCCCTGCGGTGTATACTTATCCCTTTCCATCATTAACGTAAACGTCACCGAATTGTGGTCACTGTCCCCAAAGTGCTCTCCTACCTCCAAATCCAACACCTGGCCTGGTTCATTACCCAAAACCAAATCCAACGTGGCCTCGCCTCTTGTTGGCCTGTCAACATATTGTTTCAGGAAACCCTCCTGCACACACTGTACAAAAAACGACCTATCTATTGTACTCGAACTATATATTTTCCAGTCAATATTTGGAAAGTTAAAGTCTCCCATAATAACTACCCTGTTACTTTCGCTCATATCCAGAATCATCTTCGCCATCCTTTCCTCTACATCCCTAGAACTATTAGGAGGCCTATAAAAAACTCCCAACAGGGTGACCTCTCCTTTCCTGTTTCTAACTTCAGCCAATACTACCTCGGAAGAAGAGTCCCCATCTAGCATCCTCTCCGCCACCGTAATACTGCTCTTGACTAGCAGCGCCACACCTCCCCCTCTTTTGCCTCCTTCTCTGAGCTTACTAAAACACCTAAACCCCGGAACCTGCAACATCCATTCCTGTCCCTCCTCTATCCATGTCTCCGAAATGGCCACAACATCGAAGTCCCAGGTACCAACCCACGCTGCCAGTTCCCCTACCTTGTTTCGTATACTCCTGGCATTGAAGTAGACACACTTCAAACCACCTACCTGAACGCTGGCCCCCTCCTGCGACGTCAAATCTGTGCTCCTGACCTCTATACTCTCATTCTCCCTTACCCTAAAACTACAATCCAGGTTCCCATGCCCCTGCTGCATTAGTTTAAACCCCCCCAAAGAGCACTAACAAATCTCCCCCCCAGGATATTTGTGCCCCTCAGGTTCAGATGTAGACCATCCTGTCTGTAGAGGTCCCACCTTCCCCAGAAAGAGCCCCAGTTATCCAAAAATCTGAAATCCTCCCGCCTGCACCATCCCTGTAGCCACGTGTTTAAATGCTCTCTCTCCCTATTCCTCATCTCACTATCACGTGGCACGGGCAACAACCCAGAGATAACAACTCTGTTTGTTCTAGTTCTGAGCTTCCATCCTAGCTCCCTGAAAGCCTGCCTGACATCCTTGTCCCCTTTCCTACCTATGTCGTTGGTGCCAATGTGGACCACGACTTGGGGCTGCTCCCCCTCCCCCCTAAGGACCTGGAAAACACGATCCGAGACATCACGTACCCTTGCACCTGGGAGGCAACATACCAAACGTGAGTCTCTCACGCTCCCACAAAATCTCCTATCTGTGCCCCTGACTATAGAGTCCCCAATTACTAATGCTCTGCTCCTCTCCCCCCTTCCCTTCTGAGCAACAGGGACAGACTCCGTGCCAGAGGCCCGTACCCCATGGCTTACCCCTGGTAAGTCGTCCCCCCCACAAGTATCCAAAGCGGTATACTTGTTTCTCAGGGGAACGACCGCAGGGGATCCCTGCACTGACTGTTTTTTCCCAGTCCCTCTTACAGTTACCCACCTATCTCCAATCTTTGGTGTAACTAATTCCCTGAAGCTGCTATCTATGACCCCTTCTGCCTCCCGAATGATCCGAAGTTCTTCCAACTCCAGCTCCAGTTCCCTAACTCGGTCTTGGAGGAGCTGGAGATGGCAGCACTTCCTGCAGGTAAAATCAGCAGGGACACTAACTGCATCCCTCACCTCAAACATCCTGCAGGAGGAACATTGCACTCCCTTCCCTGCCATTCCTCTAACTTTCTACCAAGATCTGGCTAACAACTAAATTAAATTTTTATAAAAAATAATAATAATATAATAAAAATATGGTACTTACCTCAGACCAATGGGTTTTATTATTAGGTTAGAGGAGGAGGGCGGGTGGGAGACACTACACGTGTAGTGTCTCGGGTTTCCTCTCCACCAGAATTTATTGGTGAGGGTCTTCCCAGACGTCCGCGGGTCGACTTCCTGATCCCGCCTAAAAAACTAATTTTAAAAAAAAGAAAAATTCTCAGCTCCTGCTGAAATTGACTAACCAGCCAGCTCCACTCCCGCCGAAATCGACTGGCCTGCCCCTGCAAAGACAAGTGCTTTTAAAGGTTGACTTACCTCCCAGCAACCTCCTTCCGCAATGCTCCCGCTGAAATTGACTAACCAGCTGCTCTCACGCCGCCGAAATCGACTGGCCTGCCCCTGCAAAGAGAAGTGCTTTTAAAGGTTGACTTACCTCCCAGCAACCTCCTTCCGCAATGCTCCCGCTGAAATTGACTAACCAGCTGCTCTCACGCCGCCGAAATCGACTGTTAGTTCTAGGACCCGATCTCGGACAATGAGAGAGGGGTCTGATCCTATCCAGAAACAATCACCTCGATCCCTTCAGACCGATATGGTAGGACAGAAAAGTATGAGAACAAAGAAAGAGGATGGGAATGGTTCTGAGGAGTTGGAGCTCCCCCTAGTGGAAGGGAAGGACGTCAAAGTTTTTGAAGAGCCAGAGGAATCCGCTAGAGCGCCCCCTAGTGAGACTCTGAGACAGTTGCCGATTAGGAAAATACCAAACCCTTATGCTGTAACGGCAGCCACCCAGCCCACAATAGACGTTTATTTCCCATGGAGACCCAGTGAGATGATGGCTATTCTGGCTGCAATCCCAGACAGGAAGAAATCTCCTGCTGCTTTTGTGGATTATCTGACAACTACCATCTCAGTTTATCAATCTGATTCAAGGGACCTCTGGGCCCCATTCCAGCATGTTTTAACCCCAGCAGAGTACAGCAATCATCTCAATCACTTGAATTATGCTAGCCACGCCGCACTTCAGCAAGCCCATGCTTTGGACGATGATAGACGGGCACAAATCCTGAATGCGTTCAATGCCACATTTCAAAAGCCCATAAACATCTCTGCTATCTTAGACCTCAAACCTAAAAAGACTGAAGAGCCAGAGGAATTTCTGGAACGTTTTAATGAAATCTACCGTGGGCAGTCAGGCGACTTGCTGTACCAAAATGGTCAGAATTCCCTTCAATATTGTGCTATGTTAATGCATTGCCTATCACCTTCCGTGGCTACTGCCGTGAAATGTAATAACATGAATTGGACAGAGAACGACCCTTCTCAGATGGCCAGGGCAGTCAGATTTTATTGGAAGGAGGGTGTAGGCCAGGAAGGAGGCTCACTTACAAAAATTAAGACTGAGTATGTAATGAAAAAGGATGATCTGAGACCCCAACCAGCGGCAGATACGGTGGCGTACCAGCTGGAACCCCAATATTGTGACTTTGGGTGGGTGGATCAGCGAGGGGGAGGATATCAAACCCACCCAAATGGACCCTCAGCTCCTCTTTATGGCCCACCGTATGCACCAACAGCTCCACAACTGCTGCCCCCTCTGAGGGGCCATTGGTCTACTGGGAAAAGAGGACGGGGCAGATATAGAGGGAACAATACATGTTTTAATTGCGGCCGTGCAGATCACTGGCAACAGGAATGCCCCTTTAAAAGACGGGCAGCAGAAGGAGACTACCTGACCCAAAGGAGGGGGTACCCACCAAGGGGAGGACAGACGAGATACACTGACTTCTCCCAGGAAAACCCTTTCCCAACACAAGATTGACTAGCTAATTTAGTCATAAGGACTCTCCAATCGGACAGGGAACCTATTATTTCTCTGCAGATAGGAGATCAACATCACTCATTTGTAATCGACACTGGAGCAGCCATGTCTTCGGTGCAATCAGAACTTCGACTACCACTATCCGACAACACGCAGCATTTGTCGGGGTTCCAAGGACAGGTGTGTGAGTATCCTATTTCTGAACCTGTGACAGTCACTTACGAGAATAAGTCTGCGGATCATCAGTTTGTGGTGACTACTGGATTGAACTGTAACTTGTTGGCCCGAGATTTACTGTGTATCTTCCAGCTACAGCTAGAGTGCGGAGACGAAGGGTAACGGTCCAATCATGGAGGATGAGACAACAGTGCTATATTTCTATCACTCCCCAATGGTGGATGTTAGACATTGAACATTCACTGCACCACGTTACCCTGGCCTATGACAGAACCGGACAAAACAGGGAGTTGGAGGACAAATACCGGCTGTTAATTGGGACCGAATGGCCAGTCAAGGTTACAGCCACAGTCACGGGAAAAGAAGGTACAGCCGATTTTGTTACAATACCACCACATTTATGGCCACAGTCAGCTTCTGTGGGCCCTCATATTACACATCAGGTCCACGACCAGTACCATGCCAAGGATCTGGGGCCTATGGTGAGGGCAGTGGATCATTCAGATCCAACAGAGTACGCACTTCAATTCATGCCAGACGGCACTTCCGTGAAATATTTTGAGGTCCCTGAAACGATTAACACTCAACTTCAGCCAACACACAGCTCTGGAAGAATAGGGGATTCCTTATCTCGGCCGGCACGGAAATATCCCACCGGGGTTTAGATAATGACCTACTGCAGGCCCTCCTTATGCCCGCGCAGATTTCCAACCCCAGTTGATGTTGTTAATGAACAAGCAGATTGTGCAGCGCGGACAGCCGCGCAAATTCAGCAAGTGATGGTGCCTAAAATGTTAAGTCAGACTAAACGATCTGCTATAAATAGGTCTGCTTCTGACAAGTCAATGCCAACCATCCAAAACGTCATAAGGTTACAGGAGGACGCTCCTGAGAGTGATAAACAAATGTGGAAACGGTTAGGTTGTACATATGATTCTGTTTCCTCTTTATGGACCACGCCAGCACATCAGACTTGTATGTCTGATGTGCTGGCTTTATGGGTCATCGAATGTGTACACTTTGCAACTCATTGTGGGGCTCGGGGGACCAGTAATTTGTTGCTAGACACTTGGTGGCACCCTAAAATGCAGGGGTTGGTCCAGAGTATCAGTAATCGGTGTTTGATTTGTCAGCAATATAACACCGGCAAAGGTATCCCTTGTGGTATGAGGCAAACCCCGTTGCCCAGTGGTCCCTTTGAGACGCTCCAAATGGATTACATTGAGTTGGAAAGGTGTCAATGCTATAAATATGTTTTGGTCATTGTGGATGTGTTCAGCAGATGGGTCGAGGCGTATCCGACTACCGATAATAAAGCTGCTCCTGTGGTTAAAGTTCTGATGCGGGAAATCATTTCCCGGTACGGTATACCAACTCAGTTAAGTTCTGATAACAGGCCTTATTTTATTGGACAGATTAATAGAGAGTTCTGCTCCCAGTTGGGCAAATGCCAGCAGTTACACTGTGCGTACAGACCGCAGGCAGCCGGGTTGGTTGAGAGACACAATCAGACCCTCAAAACTAAATTGGCTAAATTAAGAGCAGACACGGGACTGACATGGCTTAAGTTGCTCCCCGTTGCCCTCTTCCAGCTGCGGGTTACACCTGCGGGACCGGCCTGGCTCTCTCCTGCCGAGATCCTTTATGGCAGGCCCCTTAGAACTCCCTGGAACCTGCATGTTCCCAGACTGGTTCAGTTTCACCATATGACTGAAGACATGACCACCTATGTTCTAGCCCTCACTAAGGTCCTCAAAGAGCTCCATGGCCAGGTCTGCGCGGCTCACCCGCCACCGCCCCCATTACCTAGTTCACTTTCAGTGCAGCCCGGTAGTTATGTCATGGTCAAAAATTGGACTTGGAAAGGGTCGGAGCCGCGATGGGACGGGCCCTTCCAAGTTCTCCTTACCACCACCACTGCAGTTAAAGTGGAGGGGCGGAGTGCTTGGGTCCACCTCACCACTGTAAATTGGGTCCACCTCTACCACTGTAAAAAGGTCGGTTACTAACCTGCCTCCCTTCCCCAGGGCTGTTTTACAGGTGTGGAGCATGATGGGGTGGCTACGCATCGCCTGTGTGATCTTCGGCCTCACCTCGCTTGGAGTGACATCGGCGACGGACATGGAAAAGGGAAATATCATCTACATTTACATTTTGTTTGTGCAGAGGTGACGTTCTTCGCTGCCCCCATATACGAGGACATGGTATCGACTCACGGAAGGTCATCAGGTTAACGGACAATGCAGGACTCATGAAGCAATTGCACTGGTCCCGGTGATGGGAAGGGGACATTACATGGACATTGCCTTGTTTTTGGAGTACATGTAAATTTGATTTTGGATGTGTTAAGATTGTTGCCATAAAGGTAAAGTCAGACCGTGCGGAGAGGGTAGGAAGAGGTTGTGAGAGAGAGAGGGGGACTAGAGAGAGGACGGGGCGTGTGAGAAGGGGAGTACAACTAGAACGTAGGTTATCAGGAGATACACTTAATTCATTTAGGACCCAGATTGAGGAAAACCCAGGTAGTATGATTCTCTTCTACCAGATTTACCACCGCTTGTATGGCCAGGGACGGGTTGTCTGCTACCCGAACCCCGCAGCGGTGTCTAGGTTGTTTTCTGTTTCATCGCATTGGGGCACTCCCCAAACGGTGGTTCATTGTCAGCTTTCCGAGCCACCGCCCAAGCAAGTCACTCTTCCTTATGATCCGGGTTCCATACCACCGGCTATTGCCTTCCCCTTCCTCGGGATAATTCCCACTCACAGTATGATAGGCTGCAACGGTGGAGGGCATGCATACCTAGCCACTTCACTCCCAATAGAGACTCCCGGTCATACGGGAATTGTTTCGGCAGTGACGGGTGCGGCTGTTTGCTGGTAGAGGTGGAAACTAATATAACATGTCTGTTCCCCACCTGTACGGACAGGAGGTGTCATATCACTCAGGCGTCTGGCCAATGCGTTTGTTACAACATCACTTGCGTTCCATTGAACGCTGGCCTCCAGCTCCTTTGTGGCTGGGCGAATGTCTCTCATATCACTGTTGGGGCTAGGGCTTTCCGCATTGCTGGGAGGCCCGAATGGGCGTTCCAAAGCTGGATAAACTGGGAGGTGTGGGGGGTTCCTTGGCGGTCAGTGATAGGAATTATTTTATTTGTAGCCTTACCATCCTGGGAAATGAAACCTTGGGAGCCCTCGGGGCAATAACCAAAGAATTGTCTCAGCTGCGGTTGTTTGCAATGCAGAACCGGTATGCTCTTGACTATCTTCTGGCCCGTGAGGGTGGGGTATGCGCCATAGTACAGGGCAAGTGTATCATGGGAGTTCAAGACCTAACCGCTAACATCACTAAATTTATGGATCGCATACGGGATCACCTGGACGGAATGCAGGACCCTGGCTCTTGGGGTAACTGGGGATTTGGAGGTTGGAAGGACTGGTTGATAAATATGGCCATGTATTTAGCAGTGGCACTCGGCTGCATCTTTGTGGGCCCAGCCATCCTTAAATGCGTGATGGGTAGAATGCGGGGTGCACTGGAACAGATAGATGCCCCTAGAATCTTGGCTGTTAGGATCCACGAGGGTGCAGCGGATGAAGGGGGCTGCAACAGGAATTGGAAATGCAGCGACGAAACTTTTTAGATGAGGAGCCGTAACTACGGATTGAATAGATAGGCTAAATTGCTGGCTTTGAAAGCAGACCAAGGCAGGCCAGCAGCACGGTTCAATTCCCGTAACAGCCTCCCCGAACAGGCACCGGAATGTTGCGACTAGGGGCTTTTCACAGTAACTTCATTGAAGCCTACTTGCGACAATAAGCGATTTTCATTTCATTCATGAAATGATAAAAGGAGGGAATGACGAATGTGATATAAAATAGTTAGTTTAAATATCAGTTACCGTAATGTAGATGTAGGCCAGTTTAATTCTAATGAGTTCACAAAAGACAAAGCACAAAGGATTTCAGAAAGCATGGCAAGGAAGGGAGGAGGGGTGTCTGGTAGAGGATGGGAAAAGGATGCTGGGTAACAAGAGGCCCAGGGTTAAGGAATGAGAATTGAGCCAATTAGGATGTATGGCCAGGTCAGGAGGGGTATAGGATGACCTATGGGAATCTGTATGTGAAACTTGATGCCATTTGAATGTATTTGCAGAGATGCCTTTGTCTCGGACCTCATTCGTTTCCAAGGGGTCCAGGAGACTGGTTCTGTGTCCCTGAGAGGCGAGTCAGACTTGCAAGTTGGTTAAAAATAAATAATACTATGCCTACAAATCCATCTCGAGTTTTATTGAGGCCAGACTGACGGGTAAAGAATTCAACATTTCTCATGGCGACTAGGGGTTTTTCACAGTAACTTCATTTGAAGCCTACTTGAGACAATAAGTGATTTTCATTTTCATTCTCCGCTGTTACCAGACTCCTAAACGACCTCTTATGGACTGATCTCATTAACACTTCACCCCTGTATGCTTCACCCGATGCCGGTTATGAAGTTCCATTGTGCACCTTGTGCTGCCCTATTATGTATTTTCTTTTATTTCCTTTTCTTTTCATGTACTTAATGATCTGTTGAGCTGCTTGCAGAAAAATACTTTTCACGTGACAATAAACAAAAACACAAACATTATCTGTTACCAGTACCTCAGAGATCCCATGCGTGCTAAATGAGTCCTGGATGTTGTCAGGGCAACCTGTAGATCTTTAGTCACTTTGAGTGGGCATCCACCATGACCAGCAACATGGACACCATGAACGGTCCTGCAAAGTCCGCATTTTCATACACCCACTGGTGTCCTGGCCATTCCCAGGGATGAAGGGAGGTCACTGGCGGGAGGTTCTGGCACACTGGGAACCTACGCATGATCCTCTCCATGTCCCCATCAAAACCCGGCCACCAGACATAACTACGGACAAACATCTTTCTTAGAGGCGCCTGGGTGCCCGCTGTGAAGGTGCTGAAGGATTCCTGACCCTGAGGTGGACTTACCACAAGAGTTCCCTAAATTATGACACCGTCTTCTGAGTTGTGAGAAATCTATGGGCCGAAGGCCGGAGGGCTCCAAGGAAGGGCTCCCTTTTCTCTGCCGCTTAACAGCATGTGGCAAGGTTTCACTAGTCCTGGATGCTGTAGCTTCCATGGACGCATCCGTGTAGCCATCACTGGCATGGTTTCCAGAAAGCTGAGAGTTGCAACCACTTCTGGGGAAGGTGGGACCTCTACAGACAGGATGGTCTACATCTGAACCTGAGGGGCACAAATATCCTGGGGGGGAGATTTGTTAGTGCTCTTTGGGGGGGTTTAAACTAATGCAGCAGGGGCATGGGAACCTGGATTGTAGTTTTAGGGTAAGGGAGAATGAGAGTATAGAGGTCAGGAGCACAGATTTGACGTCGCAGGAGGGGGCCAGCGTTCAGGTAGGTGGTTTGAAGTGTGTCTACTTCAATGCCAGGAGTATACGAAACAAGGTAGGGGAACTGGCAGCGTGGGTTGGTACCTGGGACTTCGATGTTGTGGCCATTTCGGAGACATGGATAGAGCAGGGACAGGAATGGATGTTGCAGGTTCCGGGGTTTAGGTGTTTTAGTAAGCTCAGAGAAGGAGGCAAAAGAGGGGGAGGTGTGGCGCTGCTAGTCAAGAGCAGTATTGCGGTGGCGGAGAGGATGCTAGATGGGGACTCTTCTTCCGAGGTAGTATTGGCTGAAGTTAGAAACAGGAAAGGAGAGGTCACCCTGTTGGGAGTTTTTTATAGGCCTCCTAATAGTTCTAGGGATGTAGAGGAAAGGATGGCGAAGATGATTCTGGATATGAGCGAAAGTAACAGGGTAGTTATTATGGGAGACTTTAACTTTCCAAATATTGACTGGAAAATATACAGTTCGAGTACAATAGATGGGTCGTTTTTTGTACAGTGTGTGCAGGAGGGTTTCCTGAAACAATATGTTGACAGGCCAACAAGAGGCGAGGCCACGTTGGATTTGGTTTTGGGTAATGAACCAGGCCAGGTGTTGGATTTGGAGGTAGGAGAGCACTTTGGGGACAGTGACCACAATTCGGTGACGTTTACGTTAATGATGGAAAGGGATAAGTATACACCGCAGGGCAAGAGTTATAGCTGGGGGAAGGGCAATTATGATGCCATTAGACGTGACTTGGGGGGGATAAGGTGGAGAAGTAGACTGCAAGTGTTGGGCACACTGGATAAGTGGGGCTTGTTCAAGGATCAGCTACTGCGTGTTCTTGATAAGTATGTACCGGTCAGACAGGGAGGAAGGCGTCGAGCGAGGGAACCGTGGTTTACCAGGGAAGTGGAATCTCTTGTTAAGAGGTAGAAGAAGGCCTATGTGAAGATGAAGTGTGAAGTTTCGGTTGGGGCGATGGATAGTTACAAGGTAGCGAGGAAGGATCTAAAGAGAGAGCTAAGACGAGCAAGGAGGGGACATGAGAAGTATTTGGCAGGAAGGATCAAGGAAAACCCAAAAGCTTTCTATAGGTATGTCAGGAATAAGCGAATGACTAGGGAAAGAGTAGGACCAGTCAAGGACAGGGATGGGAAATTGTGTGTGGAGTCTGAAGAGATAGGCGAGATACTAAATGAATATTTTTCGTCAGTATTCACTCAGGAAAAAGATAATGTTGTGGAGGAGAATGCTGAGCCCCAGGCTAATAGAATAGATGGCATTGAGGTACGTAGGGAAGAGGTGTTGGCAATTCTGGATAGGCTGAAAATAGATAAGTCCCCGAGACCTGATGGGATTTATCCTAGGATTCTATGGGAGGCCAGGGAAGAGATTGCTGGACCTTTGGCTTTGATTTTTATGTCATCATTGGCTACAGGAATAGTGCCAGAGGACTGGAGGACAGCAAATGTGGTCCCTTTGTTCAAAAAGGGGAGCAGAGACAACCCCGGCAACTATAGACCGGTGAGCCTCACGTCTGTAGTGGGTAAAGTCTTGGAGGGGATTATAAGGGACAAGATTTATAATCATCTAGATAGGAATAATATGATCAGGGATAGTCAGCATGGCTTTGTGAAGGGTAGGTCATGCCTCACAAACCTTATTGAGTTCTTTGAGAAGGTGACTGAACAGGTAGACGAGGGTAGAGCAGTTGATGTGGTGTATATGGATTTCAGCAAAGCGTTTGATAAGGTTCCCCACGGTAGGCTATTGCAAAAAATACGGAGGCTGGGGATTGAGGGTGATTTAGAGATGTGGATCAGAAATTGGCTAGCTGAAAGAAGACAGAGGGTGGTGGTTGATGGGAAATGTTCAGAATGGAGTACAGTCACAAGTGGAGTACCACAAGGATCTGTTCTGGGGCCGTTGCTGTTTGTCATTTTTATCAATGACCTAGAGGAAGGCGCAGAAGGGTGGGTGAGTAAATTTGCAGACGATACTAAAGTCGGTGGTGTTGTCGATAGTGTGGAAGGATGTAGCAGGTTACAGAGGGATATAGATAAGCTGCAGAGCTGGGCTGAGAGGTGGCAAATGGAGTTTAATGTAGAGAAGTGTGAGGTGATTCACTTTGGAAGGAATAACAGGAATGCGGAATATTTGGCTAATGGTAAAGTTCTTGAAAGTGTGGCTGAGCAGAGGGATCTAGGTGTCCATGTACATAGATCCCTGAAAGTTGCCACCCAGGTTGATAGGGTTGTGAAGAAGGCCTATGGAGTGTTGGCCTTTATTGGTAGAGGGATTGAGTTCCGGAGTCGGGAGGTCATGTTGCAGCTGTACAGAACTCTGGTCCGGCCGCATTTGGAGTATTGCGTACAGTTCTGGTCACCGCATTATAGGAAGGACGTGGAGGCTTTGTAGCGGGTGCAGAGGAGATTTACCAGGATGTTGCCTGGTATGGAGGGAAAATCTTATGAGGAAAGGCTGACGGACTTGAGGTTGTTTTCATTGGAGAGAAGAAGGTTAAGAGGAGACTTAATAGAGGCATACAAAATGATCAGGGGGTTGGATAGGGTGGACAGTGAGAGCCTTCTCCCGCGGATGGATATGGCTGGCACGAGGGGACATAACTTTAAACTGAGGGGTAATAGATATAGGACAGAGGTCAGAGGTAGGTTCTTTACGCAAAGAGTAGTGAGGCCGTGGAATGCCCTACCTGCTACAGTAGTGAACTTGCCAACATTGAGGGCATTTAAAAGTTTATTGGATAAACATATGGATGATAATGGCATAGTGTAGGTTAGATGGCTTTTGTTTCGGTGCAACATCGTGGGCCGAAGGGCCTGTACTGCGCTGTATTGTTCTATGTTCTATATGTTCATTGGTACTAACGACATAGGCAGGAAGGGGCATGAGGTCCTGCAGCAGGAGTTCAGGGAGCTAGGCAGAAAGTTAAAAGACAGGACCTCTAGGGTTGTAATCTCGGGATTACTCCCTGTGCCACGTGCCAGTGAGGCTAGAAATAGGAAGATAGAGCAGCTAAACACGTGGCTAAACAGCTGGTATAGGAGGGAGGGTTTCCGTTATCTGGACTCCGGGGAAGGTGTGACCTATATAAGGACGGGTTGCATCTAAACCGGAGAGGCATAAATATCCTGGCCGCGAGGTTTGCTAGTGTCACACGGGAGGGTGTAAACTAGTATGGCAGGGGGGTGGGCAGGGGAGCAATTGGTCAGAAGGTGAGAGCATTGATGGAGAACTAGGGAATAGGGACAGTGGGGCTCTGAGGATGAGCAGACAGGGAGAAGTTGCTGAACACAGCGGGTGTGGTGGCCTGAAGTGCATATGTTTTAATGCAAGAAGTATTACGGGTAAGGCAGATGAACTTAGAGCTTGGATTAGTACTTGGAACTATGATGTTGTTGCCATTACAGAGACCTGGTTGAGGGAAGGGCAGGATTGGCAGCTAAACGTTCCAGGATTTAGATGTTTCAGGCGGGATAGAGGGGGATGTAAAAGGGGAGGCGGAGTTGCGCTACTGGTTCGGGAGAATATCACAGCTGTACTGCGGGAGGAAACCTCAGAGGGCAGTGAGGCTATATGGGTAGAGATCAGGAATAAGAAGGATGCAGTCACAATGTTGAGAGTTTACTACAGGCCTCCCAACAGCCAGCGGGAGATAGAGGAGCAGATAGGTAGACAGATTTTGGAAAAGAGTAAAAACAACAGGGTTGTGGTGATGGGAGACTTCAACTTCCCCAATATTGACTGGGACTCACTTAGTGCCAGGAGCTTAGACGGGGCAGAGTTTGTAAGGAGCATCCAGGAGGGCTTCTTAAAACAATATGTAGACAGTCCAACTAGGGAAGGGGCGGTACTGGACCTGGTATTGGGGAATGAGCCCGGCCAGGTGGTAGATGTTTCAGTAGGGGGGCATTTCGGTAACAGTGACCACAATTCAGTAAGTTTTAAAGTACTGGTGGACAAGGATAAGAGTGGTCCTAGGATGAATGTGCTAAATTGGGGGAAGGCTAATTATAACAATATTAGGCGGGAACTGAAGAACATAGATTGGGGGCGGATGTTTGAGGGCAAATCAACAGCTGACATGTGGGAGGCTTTCAAGCGTCAGTTGAAAGGAATTCATGACCGGCATGTTCCTGTGAGGAAGAAGGATAAATACGGCAATTTTCGGAAACCTTGGATAACGAGAGATATTGTAGGCCTCGTCAAAAAGAAAAAGGAGGCATTTGTCAGGGCTAAAAGGCTGGGAACAGACAAAGCCTGCGTGGAATATAAGGAAAGTAGGAAGGAACTTAAGCAAGGAGTCAGGAGGGCTAGAAGGGGTCACGAAAAGTCATTGGCAAATAGGGTTAAGGAAAATCCCAAGGCTTTTTACACGTACATAAAAAGCAAGAGGGTAGCCAGGGAAAGGGTTGGCCCACTGAAGGATAGGCAAGGGAATCTATGTGTGGAGCCAGAGGAAATGGGCGAGGTACTAAATGAATACTTTGCATCAGTATTCACCAAAGAGAACATAGAACATAGAAAATACAGCACAGAACAGGCCCTTCGGCCCACGATGTTGTGCCGAACCTTTGTCCTAGATTAATCATAGATTATCATTGAATTTACAGTGCAGAACGAGGCCATTCGGCCCTTGGTAGATGTTGAGTCTGGAGAAAGGTGTGTAGATAGCCTGGGTCACATTGAGATCCAAAAAGACGAGGTGTTGGGTGTCTTAAAAAATATTAAGGTAGATAAGACCCCAGGGCCTGATGGGATCTACCCCAGAATACTGAAGGAGGCTGGAGAGGAAATTGCTGAGGCCTTGACAGAAATCTTTGGATCCTTACTGTCTTCATGGGATGTCCCGGAGGACTGGAGAATAGCCAATGTTGTTCCTCTGTTTAAGAAGGGTAGCAAGGATAATCCAGGGAACTACAGGCCGGTGAACCTTACTTCAGTGGTAGGGAAATTACTGGAGAGAATTCTTCGAGACAGGATCTACTCCCATTTGGAAGCAAATGGACATATTAGTGAGAGGCCGCATGGTTTTGTGAAGGGGAGGTCGTGTCTCACTAACTTGAAAAGAGTTTTTCGAGGAGGTCACTAAGATGATTGATGCAAGTAGGGCAGCGGATGTTGTCTATATGGACTTCAGTAAGGCCTTTGACAAGGTCCCTCATGGTAGACTAGTACAAAAGGTGAAGTCACACGGGATCAGGGGTGAGCTGGCAAGGTGGATACAGAACTGGCTAGGTCATAGAAGGCAGAGAGTAGCAATGGAAGGATGCTTTTCTAATTGGAGGGCTGTGACCAGTGGTGTTCCACAGGGATCAGTGCTGGGACCTTTGCTCTTTGTAGTATATATAAATGATTTGGAGGAAAATGTAACTGGTCTGATTAGTAAGTTTGCAGACGACACAAAGGTTGGTGGAATTGCGGATAGCGATGAGGACTGTCAGAGGATACAGCAGGATTTAGATTGTTTGGAGACTTGGGCGGAGAGATGGCAGATGGGAGTTTAATCCGGACAAATGTGAGGTAATGCATTTTGGAAGGTCTAATGCAGGTAGGGAATATACAGTGAATGGTAGAACCCTCAAGAGTCCTGAAAGTCAGTGAGATCTAGGAGTACAGGTCCACAGGTCATTGAAAGGGGCAACAGAGGTGGAGAAGGTAGTCAAGAAGGCATACGGCATGCTTGCCTTCATTGGCTGGGGCATTGAGTATAAGAATTGGCAAGTCATGTTGCAGCTGTATAGAACCTTAGTTAGGCCACACTTGGAGTATAGTGTTCAATTCTGGTCGCCACACTACCAGAAGGATGTGGAGGCTTTAGAGAGGGTGCAGAAGAGATTTACCAGAATGTTGCCTGGTATGGAGGGCATTAGCTATGAGGAGCGATTGAATAAACTCGGTTTGTTCTCACTGGAACGAAGGAGGTTGAGGGGCGACCTGATAGAGGTATACAAAATTATGAGGGGCATAGACAGAGTGGATAGTCAGAGGCTTTTCCCCAGGGTAGAGGGGTCAATTACTAGGGGGCATAGGTTTAAGGTGAGAGGGGCAAGGTTTAGAGTAGATGTACGAGGCAAGTTTTTTACGCAGAGGGTAGTGGGTGCCTGGAACTCGCTGCCGGAGGAGGTGGTGGAAGCAGGGACGATAGGGACATTTAAGGGGCATCTTGACAAATATATGAATAGGATGGGAATAGAAGGATACGGACCCAGGAAGTGTAGAAGATTGTAGTTTAGTCGGGCAGCATGGTCGGCACGGGCTTGGAGGGCCGAAGGGCCTGTTCCTGTGCTGTACATTTCTTTGTTCTTTGTTCTTTGGGACACAGATCCTGGTGCCCATCCAAAAAATGGTTGTGAGGAACCAGCCTCGTCCCAACAAACTGGGCCCCGGTCCCTGCACCATAACCAAGGGCAGAGGGAGCGACTGCTGCCCGTGTGTTCCTGGAGTCATGGTGCACCCAGGCTGGGCGGTATCGATTACCAACCTCGCTGTGGTCCGGGGCAATGGCAGCGGCATTGTCCCTGCGCGGAGTCGCTGAAATCTCCATTGGCAGCTCCAGCCTCCATTTCCATCATTACAGGGTGACCACTGGCCTGCAACCTGGTCTTGGGCAGTGCCACCTAGGGGCTGCACTCAGGGGTGCACCGTGTGGGCCCCGGGTCACAGTGATCCCGGCGGACGGGAGTGGCCTTCCTGGCGCTGAAACCGGCACCTTTGCCTTGCCCGAGTCCTCCGGACACACATCTGGCAATGTGGCCGCTCCCCTTCCCCCCGGCTCCGCATCCCGGTTCCCCCCCTCCACCCCGGGGATATCTCCCCCCCCTCACCCCAGGGGTATCTCCCCCCCCTCACCCCGGGGGTATCTCCCCCCCTCCACCCCGGGAGTATCTCCCCCCCCTCCACCCCGGGGGTATCTCCCCCTCTCCACCCCGGGGATATGTTCCCCCCCCGGGGGTATCTCCCCCCCCCAGGTATCTCCCCCCCTCCACCCCGGGGGTAACTCCCCCACTCACCCCAGGCGGTATCTCCCCCCCTCCACCCCGGGCGGTATCTCCCCCACTCACCCCGGGCGGTATCTTCCCCCCCTTCACCCCGGGCGGTATCGCCCCCCCCCTCACCCCGGGCGGTATCCCCCCCCCTCACGGTATCTCACCCCCTCCACCCCGGGAGTATCACCCTCCCCCTCACCCCAGGGGTATCACACTCCCCCTCACCCCGGGGGTATGTCCCCCCCCTCACCCCGGGGGTATCTCCCCCCCCTCACCCCGGGGGTATCTCCCCCCTCCACCCCGGGGGTATCTCCCCCCCAGGGGTATCTCCCCCCTCCACCCCGGGGGTAACTCCCCCCTCTCACCCCAGGTGGTATCCCCCCTCACCCCGGGGGTATCTCCCCCCTCCACCCTGGGGGTATCTCCCCCCCCTGCACCCCGGGGGTATCTCCCTCCCCCTCCACCCCGGAGGGTATCGCCCCCCCCTCCACCCTGGGGGTATCTCCCCCACCCCCCGGGGTATC